>NW_026781620.1:30000-225710 GCF_030144855.1 Hypanus sabinus
TCAGAGGCCGCCGAATATAAACAGGGATAATGAGGCGGATATAGTGAACGAGATCCTGGAACGGTGTAATAATAGCAGAGTTATCTTGATTGGAGATTTTTAATTGCCCTCCTAGAGCGTACAGTTCACTCCATATCACAAAGGCATTGTAGGTCGATATGTCAATGATGTTATGGGAAATGGCGAGGGGCAAGTGGGCTGTTCTCCTCTTGCAGCTGTACGTGCTTGTTACTTCGTCAAATCTGGCCAATCCTTTTTTGGCATTGATGCAATCCCTGCAGCGAGTGTTTCGATGGGGTAGAGTTTGGTAGGTGTGTTCATGACGTTTTCTTTACCAAATATGTAGATAAGCCTACAAGAGTGGAGGCTGTACTTGGTTTTGTATTTGGAAATGAATCTAGGCGTATGTCAGAACACTCAATGGGAGAGCATTTGGAGATAGCGATCATAATTCTATCTCATTTACAATATCATTGGAGAGAGGTAGGAACAGACAAGTTAGAAAAGCCTTTATTTGGACAACGAGGAATTGTGAGGTTATCTGAGAGGAAATTTGAAGCATAAATTGGGAACAAGTTTTTTTTCAGGGAATTGTATGTAAGAAATGTGGCAAACGGTCAGGTTATATTTGCGTGGACGCCTGCATAGGGACCTTACAAAGAGAGGGGAGGTATGTAGGGTAATGGAACTGTGGTTTTCTAAAGCAGTAATAAAGCCAGTCAAGAAGAAAAGAAAAGCTTACAAATGTTTAAGAGAGCATGGTAGTGTTAGAGATCTATAAAATTATAAGACTAACAGCATGGAGCTTAAGAAGGCAAATCGGAAGTTCAGTGGGGCTCATGAGAAGGCGGGCAGGAAGAAGGAAAGGCCCAAGGCATTCTCCGAGTATTTGAAGAGCAAGAGGATAAGACATGAACGAATAGGTCCTATCACGTGTGACAGTGGGAACGTGTGTATGGAACCGGAGGGAATAGCACAGCTACCCAATGAATTCTTTACTTCAGTATTAACTATGGAAAAGGATTTTGGGGACTGTAGTCACGACTCGGAGCAAACTGAAAATGTTAGGCATCTACATATTAAGAAAGAGGATGTGCTGGAGCATTTGGAAGGCCTCAAGTTGGAAAAGTCGCCTGGGCCAGATGTGTTGGACCAGGTAACTGCGGAAGGCGAGGTAGGAGATTGCTGAGGCTCTGTCGATGATGGCTGCCTCATCACTTGGGACGGGAGAGGTTCCGGAGGATGGGAATGTTGTTCCTTTATTCAAGAAAGGGACGAGAGATAGCACAGGAATTTATAGACCGGCGAGTCTTCCTACAGTGGTGTGTAAGTTGATGATGACGATCCTGAGAGGAAGTATTAATAAACATTTGGATAGTTATAATATGGCTAGTAATAGTCAGCATGGAATTGTCAAGGGCAGGTCATGCCTTACGAGCCTGATAGAATTTTTTGAGGATATGACTATATATGTAGGTGAAAGAGGTACAGTAGCTGTCGTGTATAAGGGTTTCGGCAAGGCTTATAATAATGTACCCCATGCAAGGCGTAAAGTGGAAGTATGGTGGAATGGGATGCAAGGGGACTTTACTTTGTGGATTCAGAACTGGCATGCACACAGAAGGTAAAGAGTGGTTGTAGACTGGTAATATACTGCGTGGAGGTCGGTCACCAGTTGTGTGCCTCAGTGATCTGTGCTGACACCCTTACACTTCGTCATTTTTATAAATATCCGGTTTCGGGAACAGGAAGGATGGGTTGGTAAATTTTCTTATCACACAATGGTTGGAGTTGTTGTGGGCAGGGCGGAGTGCTGTCAGAGGTGACTGCGGGACATTGATAGGATGGAAAGCTTGGCAGAGAAATAGCAGATTGTATTCAACGCAGATACGTGTGATGTGATTGATTTTTGTAGTTCGGACATAATGGCAGAATATAATATTAATGGTAAGACACTTGCGGTCCGAATCCATAGGACGCTCAAAGCAGCTGCACAGGTTGACTCTGTGGTTAAGAAGGAATACGGCACTTTCGCCTTCATCAATCGTGGGATTGTGTTGAGGAACGGAGAGGCAATGTTGCAGCTATTGGACCCTGGTCAGACCCCACTTGTAGTACTGTGCTCAGATCTGGTCGCTTCACTAAAGGAATGATGAGCAAACTATAGAAAGGGTGTAGAGCAAATTTACAAGTATGCTGCCTGGATTGGGGGCATTCCTAACGGGAATAGTCCTTTGCTCGTTGGAGCGATGGAGGATGAGTGGTGACCTCATAGAGCTGAATACGATGAAGAGAGGCTTTGATCATGTGGATAGTCAGAGGCTTTATCCCAAGGTTGAAATGGCTATAACGAGAGGACACTTCTTTAAGCTGTCGGAAGCAGGTACAGAGAAGATGTCAGTTTATGTTTTCCACGCAGAGATTGGTGAGTTTGTGGAATGGGCTGCCAGTAACGGTGGTGAAGGCGGATACGATAGGGTCTTTTAAGGGACTCCTGGATAGGCACATGGATCTAAATAAATAGAGGCCTATCGATAACACGAGATAATTTATAAAGCAAGTAGTTGCTCGGTACTGCCGTGTGTTCCGAATTTCTTGTAATGTGTTGTAGATTTTCTATGTTTATGTAATTGTTAACTAATATTTTCTGTTTGTCAACTGAGCATACCATTCCATTTCCTCAAAGGCACATGCCAGTCTCGACTTCTTTTAAAGGCCGCTTACTCTTTTGTCCCGACCACCACACCAGGAAGTGCATCCTATCTATCCACGACTCTCTGTGTAAACGTCTTGCCCTTTACAGTGCTTTGGAAATACCGCATGTAATTTGCCTGGCATTTTGGGCATGTTTGTAAATAAATATTTTTGTTTTTGTGTCGTCTGCAAGATTATTAATCCGTTTATTTGCAGATATCCGAATCAGTTATATGTATCACAATCCCCGGAAGGTCTCACTCAAGCACATTAACTATGGACTATTCTTTATGTGTTGTGGTTAAAATGCGATACTTGGGTTACAACATAAATTCTCTGCATCACAATCTGTCATCTCCCGGCAGTATACATATATACGTTTGTATTTTTGCAGATGAGTGAATCAAACAGCAGAGTTACTGAATTACCTGTCCACGAACAGGTGTATCGACTGTTATATACCCCCAGGGCTCATTCTTTCTGTGGACTGTCACTTCAAAAAGGCCGAGAGAATGAGACGGACTTTTAGATACTGCTGGATTTCTACTGGTTATAAAATTTGCTCAATTGCTATGATGAGAGAGGTGGCGTTATTTGATGGAGAATGAATATTTACAGTTTATTCTGCGGCTTGCTTTGAATATACACGGACGCAGAGACAACACAGTCAGAGTTAAGGTGCTCAATTTAAGACACCAGTGATTCGGCCGCATTTAATGATATATTCGCCGTAATGGGTGAGTTGAGATGGATCGAGTGTATTCGTAAATGACTCTCACAAGTTGCTGAAACTAGGCGAAGTTTGCAGAGAGGAGAGGTAGGCTCGAAACAGAGGAAACCTTGTGACAAAGAGATTACTGTTTGTACGCTGTCTTCAAGCAACCGGGGAGGATGAGTGTGTTTCGATTCGGATAAGAAAGTGTTGTTGTGACAGAGGTAATCCGCAGGAGTGGCTTCTCTGGTCAGGGGAAAACCTTTGTGGTTAACACGTGCGTGTTTGCCCTTTGTCTGCGTATGACAATTCACAGGCACCCCTGTGGGAAAACATCGTTAGAGTTATTTCGCAGGTTGTGGAACTGGATCAGTGGCTATCATATTGTGTGTGATTGGTATCACCTTGTGGAATCTACCGGGGTGTCGACTCTTACCTGGGTAGCGGTTCCCTTGAAGATGGTCACACTTGTGGTAAGCTACTGTTAGTGAGATTTCGTGTGAGGATTCGGAGGACAACGGGAAGATCAACGACACCTGTTCGTTTGGATTACAAATATCGCTCTCTCACATCAAATGCTGTGCATTTGAACTGAACAGAAATTACGTATATAACATCGTGAGACGGTAACTCTTGCCACCTGAGTTTGAATACATTTGGATTTTTTTTTACACACCTATTTATGCATAATACTGCTAACCCTTGGTTTACCCGGTTTAAGTTATATATTACGTAGTTCCGAACAGACAATTGTTGGTTAACAGCGAAACTGACTCCAGGTGTGTTCTTTTTCTGCTCAATCTTTTACAGTGTAAACTTTTCCAACATAAGAGGTACTTTCCCCAGTATTGCGTTTCTCTAACACAACCAAGCTGAACTTTCTTCTGATATCTCAGCATCAACAGTCTTTTGTTCCCTCCATTTTCTCTATATTACAAAAAAATATTTCCTAATCTCTTATTTGACTTTCGTTCAAGACCGACCTGTCGTATTAGTGTGACAAAGTTGTCAATTCTCCGGCCACATTTCCAACTGGACTGTCAGCATGATCCCTCAACTTCGACAACTCCATCACGTTTGTTTCGACTGCAAGAGTATTTATGAGTCAAGTCCATTTTCATCCAGGTCAAACGCCAGGACATTTCCAACAATTGTCGCATGCAAAATGGCTGCCCTGTACCACTGGCATCTGTACACAATTTAAATCCATGCTATCTAATGCATCTCGGTCTCCTCACAGTCCACCAGAAGGAGTCCTTCACAAAAGGCTTACTTCCAGTCCAATCCAAACGGTCCAGCCTTCACTGGCGCCATGCATCACCGTCCGAGCGACCCTACTAATGGAACAATGTGCTATGCCCAATTAGCATATCAACACATAGGTGTTTCGTTTGTGGGAGGAATCAAGAGTACGCCGAGGACACCGAAGTGGTCGCGCTTTCCAGACAGCGGCGGAAACTGAGCAGAACGGCTTATAAACAATCGGAGAAGGAGAGAGGCCAAGCTACGAGGGAATCAATAAATAAATAGACATCATGTGTCCTTTCCTCAGAAATCACCTTCCCCACATCCACAATGTACTAATTCAATTCGACAGAGAGCACCACCACTGCACAAAGTGTCCAAGATTTTTGTTTTACGTTTCCCAGAAACTTTGTGATGGAGTTTGCGACTAGGAACGGACCATTCGATGAGTTGTTTTAGGAGTGCGAGTTAATAAATTATTTCCTCGGTGGCAGACAGATTTCCAAAGAAATCCGCTGCAAGCGGAGACTTGCTGTCTGCTCACGGTGACAAGCCTTCCCGAATGGTTCAAAGGCAGACGCTTTTGGAACTAAATGACCTCACGAGAGGAAAGAGATGGAGCTACATTGGGCGAATCTGAGCGGGCAATCCGACCGCGCGGAATACCGGCAGGGCAGAATGGTGTTGGCAAGGCTTTGCATGCAAATAGGGAAAGAAGCAGCCACTTGATGGAACTGAGGGGGACTTTTAAGGGAACCCGTGAAAAAAGAAAACTGGAAGGAACAGAGTGGAGCCAGACTCGGACAGTCGCTGATACCATTGGTTCCTGGAGGGGAGGGGGGCAGGAGTTAATGAGGGAAGTCTACAGCCCCCATGTAGCTGCACAAGCCACAGACTAAATAGAATATATTAGGACGTCACTGAGGATTAATGCTCGTGTGACAACACCGAGCGAGCTTTGTCATTAGACGGAACGGGAATTTCACCGATTCTTTGAACTGCAGCCTAAACCTGCTCTGGGCCACAGCGTAAAGGGCCGTGTTGGTGCAGCAGCTCAGCTGTTGAAACATGTAGCCCAGTTCCACCAGAGAGGTCGGGGGATAAGTTTCAAAATAAATATACAGGGTATCCCATATGGAATAGAGCGGCAGCAGCGCCCACAGCAGGATGAAATTCCCCGACATCAGCAGCAGTAACAAAAGGGATTGCCTGCGGTTCTTCATCTCCGGGTCGGCGGGCGACTGAACGTCACGAGAACCACGGAGTCTCCTCCGGGCTCGACTGGCCAGTAAGACGTGTCTGATGGTGAAACTGTTGAGCAGGAGAATCAGGACAAAGGGGATTATTGGGGTGAGGAGGACACGAATCGCTTGCAATGCTAACGACGGAAAATCGGAAAAGTAACGGCGACTTTCCAGGCAGAGCAAGGGCATATTTGAAATCGAATAAAAACCATCGAGCGTAAAGTACAAGAAAATGTTCTTTACGCAGCTCAGCAGAGTCACTGTCCCCAGAACCACAGCCGCCGCTCTCCCGGTGCAGTATTTTCGTTTCAGCTGAGAAAAACAAATGGCCACACATCGATCAAAGGTGAAAGCGACAGTGAACCAGACAGAACAGTCTGTGGCAGCGTAGAGTATGACGGCGTGAATATTACACACGGGAACACGATAACTCCAGTGTAAAACCTCAAATGGCATGTAGATCATCGGAATCTTGCTCAATACCAGATCGAAGAAAACGACCAGCTGATCCGCTGCTACCATGGCAACCAGGTACCTTGTGACGCCTTTGGAGATACCGCACTTTCCACGCGACAGGATGACGATTGTCAGCACGTTAACTGTGCGGAGGGAAGTCAAGATATTTAAAACACATTCGGAATGAAATTTTCTCTGAAATCAACAATTTTAATCAATAGAATTTTCAAGAGCAGATTTGGACTTGGAATCGATGTAACTACTAAGGAGAAAATCGGAATCATTATTAAATGGGTAGTGACTATAATGTACCTGAGAAGTTCGTGAGAATGACGGGAATCTCATTGAAACCTATTAAATATTGTAAGGACGACATATCGTGGACGTGGAGAGCTGCAGCAGTGTTGGATTTACAATAGAAACCCATCACTTCAGAACAGAGGTGGTTAGAAATTTGTTTCGACCGTGGCTGGTGAATACCTGGAATTTCTCGCCACAGACGGCTATGGGAGTCAGTTCGTTGGAATCATTTGTAACAGAGAGTGATAGGCAATCGATTCGTCGAAGCCTCAATGGATATAGAGAGTGGGCGCCAGAATGTGGTTGAGATGGATAATGAATCAGCTATTATGGAATGGCGGAGAAACCTCCGTGCTCGAATCACGGAATTCAACTCCCGAATCATATGGGACAACCATTGATATCGATGGATAGCTGGAATGTGTTCTGACCTTCGCCGGCAGGAGAAGGGGCTGAAAATGGAATGCGATAATGAACTGATTTCTGATTAAGTCCCAAGTATCACGGTGCCAGAAATTCAACTTCCTTCAACAGTAAACACGAGAACAAACTTAGAGCAGAAGAGATCAAGAAATAGTAGCCAGAATAGTTCATCTGTTCGGACTGGCATGCACCGCCATTGAAGATAATCATGGTTGAGCTGACCATGTACATTTATTCAACTGCCTGCTTTTTCTCCCAAAGCCCGTAATTGCCCTACTACGGAAAAATTCATTCCAAACTTTTCTAAAATATATTTACTGAGGTAATGTCCACTTCTTCATTGGGCAGAGAATTCCACAGATTCACCACCCTCTGTGAAAAGTAGTTCCTCCAAATCTCCGTCCTAAATTCACTCCCACAAGCTTCAGCCTATGCCCCCGAGTTCTAGCCTCACCGACAAGTGGAAACAACTTTCCTGGCCCTGTTGTATCTATCCCTTTCGTAAATTTTACATGTTGCTGAAATATCATCTCTGGTCCTTCTGAATTCCAGTGCGTGCAGTCGCAGGCGACAACATCTCTCCTGATAGTCTCGCCTCCTCTTGTCTGGAATCAAAATGGGGAAACGACTTCAAGGCCAGTAAAATCCTCCCCAAGTCACCGTACCAGACTTGCACGCAGTACTACAGCTGCCGCCTCACAAGTACCGCGTGCATTTGCAGCATAATCGACTTACACTTAAATTCACGTCTGTAGCAATGAAGGCCAATATCCCATCTGCCTCCTCGTTAGACTGCGGCTGTTGCAAACAAACCTCTTTTGGTTGAAGAACAAACACTCTAAAGTGCCTCCACGTGGCAGTATACTGCAATCGTTTACCACTTAATAAAATTGTGTTCTTCAATTTGTCCTTCCCAGGTAGATAACCTCGCTTGCATCAACATTGTCCTCCGTTCGACTAGACGCTAATACTTTCGCTTAAACAATTCCACTCCAATATTTGTGTAGGCGGTAGATCGTGGCAATAATGGTGGCTACGTGACCTCCTTCTTTTTCACAGCTGGGGCTTTGAGGTATTTATTTATATATTCATTCATTCAAGCACTTATCCATTCATTCATTCAATCAATCAATCAATCAATCAATCAATCATTTATTCATTCATTCATTCATTCATTCTGGCGATGAAGTCCCCTCCAGCAGGGTTCGGGATAGCTGAATTATCCTACCATTTCCCAAATGGACTGTGGAACATAAACCACTGGAAGCATGTCTATGCTTCACAGAGGGTGCAGATGTAATTTGTCAGACTACTGCCTAGATCGGAGGCCATTTACTCTGAGGAGAGTTTGTGAGAGCTCGATCTTGCTTCTCAGGGAGTGAAGGTGCATGTGAGGTCACTTGCTGGCAGTGTTTGAGAGGTGAAGAGGCAAAGGTAACGTTTGCCTGACGGAGAAGTAACCCGGACGCCGACAACCCCAAAGCTGGAGATGTAATGCAATTAGCCGATGTTTGCTGAAGCGGTACCGGTTTCAGAGACGGGCCATGCAATGAGACGACAGGCATTAAAGAGAAGCTGAATTTCACTCTTCAACGTTAATCAGGAGGAAGGAGCCAAGCACTTACCAGGAACAGCTACAATGGCGAGGACAGGGTAGTAAATTACTTGGATGGTCAAAATCGCATAAGTGACACGAAAATCCAACGACAGCGTTTCATAATATAAAGAAAGAGATTCATGGGGCCAGAAAATATTCTTCTGAATTCCCGCAGCTTTCCGTGATATATTTTGCAGATTACGATCCATTGTTGGGATAGTCCAGATTCCTGGTCCCGATTCAGCCTCTGTCCTCTCTCTATCTGGAGCCCGCTGGTCTCTGATAGCGGAGACTGGCAGCTTCACTGAAACTGCCGTTGTGAGCGAGACACATTAATAGAACAGGTAACCAGCAGTCACACCTCCGCGGTGACGTTAACAATCCCCACGGACACACCTTTAATTAGGTTCTACGGATGACAGGTACAGATAACCCTTTATTTCCAGACTGTCAGAGAAGAGATACAAAAGCAAATTTGAAATGTAACTAATAATCCGAGCAGCCGGCTGTCCACCGATGCCTGCTGTGTCTGTAAACGGACACAAAACTGAGAAATGTAATGACACACAGCTAGAAACTGATATGGAACCAGTGTGGAAATGAAGATATACAGAGGAAATAAAAAAATAAGGATAAATGATGTGATAAACAGATTAAAATAATGATTGCAAAGATAGCTCTTAAAATAATATTTGCAGGGTTAGTTTGAAAAAAGATATCGAGTTAGATATTCCAAAATAATCCAGTTCTGGCTGGTTGACGGATAACAGTGAAGTTCCACAGTGCTCAGGGTTGGGACAGAATCCTGTTTAATATGTATGTCAATAGTCCGGGCAGCGGTATTAAAGTAGTTGTGGCTAAAGTAGCCAGTAATAGAAAGATAGGTGGAGAAGCGTGTTGAGGAAACAGAGAGACTGAGATTGTTTAGGAGAATGGGTAAAGAAGTTGTGAGTGCAATAGAATGTTGTAAAGTGCATGGTGATGCACTTTGGTGGAAGCCATAAACGAGCAGGCTATTATTTATGTGACGTGATGCTGTAGCTCGAAAAGGCACTCATCGGACCATTTTTGTTGTCTTGTAGTATTGTGTGCAGCTTTGGGCTCCATATTTTAGAAAGGATATACTGACAGTGGTGAGGTTTCAGAGAAGATTCACGAGAATGTTTCAAGGAGTGAAAGGGTTGCCGTATGAGGAATGGCTGGCTGATCTTGGGCTGCATTCCCTGGAGTTGAGGAAATTAAGGGCGGGATCTTACAGAAAAATTCCAAATGTTAAAATGCCTGAACAGATTAGATGTGAGATGGGGATTATATGGCTGAGAGCAGGATTGAAGGACATCCATTTAGAACACAGATGCGTGGAAACTACTTTAGACAGATGGCCGTAAATCTGTGGAATTTGTTATAACGAGCTGCTGTGGAGGCCAATACATTGGGTGCATTTAAGGCAGAAATGGATACGTTCTTGATTAGCCAGGGCATCAATATTCCTATATTTCATTGCTTTAAAAGGGATAAAGAGGGGGAATAAGTGGAGGAGGTGTGGCATTACTGTTCAGGGACTATTACAGTTGCAGAAAGGGTGCTTGATGCAGCAGGATACTCTTATGAGTCTGTAAATGTGGAGGTCAGGAAGAGGAATGGGACAGTTACTCAACTGTCGTATTCTATACGCAGCGGCAGAGATACCAAGGAGTAGAGTGGGAGGCAGATTTTGGAAAGGTGCAAAAATAACAGGGTTGTTATCATGGCTGACTTTAACTTCCCTAATATTGATTGGCACTTGATTAGTTCCAAGGGTTTAGATGGGGCAGTGTTTAGTAAGTGTGTCCAGGATGGATTCACGCAACAGTATATTGATAGGCCGACCAGGGGGAATGCCATACTAGATTTAATATTAAGTAAGGAACGGGGTCAGGTCACAGATCTGTCAGTAGGTGAACATCTGGGGGACAGTGATCACCGCTCCCTCACCTTTAGCATTTACATGGAAAAGGATAGAATTAGAGTACAGGAAAAAATTTAATTGGGGAAGGGCAAATTATGAGGCTATAATGCTAGAACTTGCGGGTGTGAATTGGGATGATGGTTTTGAAGGGAAATGTACTATGGACATGTGGTCGATGTTTAAGGATCTCTCGCAGGAATTTAGGGATAAGTTTGTCCCGGTGAGGAAGATAAAGAATGGTAGGGTGAAGGAGCCATGGGTGTCAAGTGAAGTGGAAAATCCAGTCTGGTAGAAGAACGCAGCATACATGAGGTTTAGGAAGTAAGGATCATCTGGGCCTATTGAGGAATATTGGGTAGCAAGAAATGAGCTTAGGAAGGGGCTGAGAAGATCAAGAAGAGGGCAGGAGAAGGCCCTGGCGAGTAGGGTAAAGGAAACACCCAAGGCGTTCTTCAATTATGTGAAGAACAAAAGGATGACAGGAGTGAAGGTAGGACCGATTAGAGATAAAAGTGGAAGATGTGCCTGGAGGCTGTGGAAGTGAACGAGGTCCTCAATGAATACTTCTCTTCTGTATTCACAACTGAGAGGAAACTTGATGATGGTGAGGACAATATGAGTCAGGTTGATGTTTTGGAGCATGTTAATATTAAGGGAGAGGAAGTGTTGGAGTTGTTAAAATACATTAGGACGGATAAGTCCACGTGGCCTGATGCCAGGCTGCTCCATGGGGCAAGGGAAGAGATTGTAGAATCTCTGCCTAGGATCTTTATGTCCTCATTGTCAACGGGAATGGTATCGGAGGAGTGGAGGGATGCCAATGTTATCCCCGTGCTCAAAAAATTAGTAGGTCTAGTCCAGGTAATTATAGACCAGCGAACCTTCCATCTCGGGTGGGAATGCTGTTGGAAAAGATTCATAGAGATAAGATTTAAGGACATTCATAAAATCGTGCTCTGATCAGGGTCAGTCAGCATGGATTTGTGGAGGGCAGATCCTGCATAACAAGCCTGATAGAGTTCTTTGTGGAAGTGACCAGGCATATAGATGAGAGTAGTGCAGTGGATGTGATCTGCATGAATTTTCGTAAAGCATTTGACAATTTTCCACACGGTTGGCTTATTCAGAAAGTCAGAAGGCATGGGAGCCTGGGAAGATTGGCCAGGTGGATTCAGAATTGGCTTGCTCTACTTTTTGGGAATGTTATTAATGACCTAGATGTGGGGGTTGAAGGGTGTGGTGGCAAGTTTGCAGATGACACAAAGGATGGTGGTGTTGTAGATAGTCTATAGGATTGTCAAGGATTGCAGAGAGACATTGATAGGATGCAGAAGTGGGCTGAGAAGTGGCAGATGGAGTTCAACCCGGAGAAGTGTGAGATGGTACACTTTGGAAGGACAAACCGCAAGGCAGAGTACAAAGTAAATGGCAAGATACTTGGTTGTGTGGAGGAGCAGAGGGATCTGGAGATCTATGTTCAAAGATCCCTGAACGTTGCCTCACAGGTAAATAGGGTAGTTAAGAAAGCATAGCTTTCATAAAGTCTAGGGATAGAGTTTAAGATAGGTGATGTAATGATGCAGCTCTATAAAACTCTAGTTAGGAGACACTTGGAGTACTGTGTCCAATTCTGATCGCCTCACTCTTGGAAGGATGTCGAAGCATTGGAAAGGGTACACAGGAGATTTACCGGGATGCTGCCTGGTTCAGAGAGACATGATTATGATCAAAGATTAAGGGAGCTGGGGATTACACTTTGGAGGGAAATAGGATGAAAGGAGTCATGATAGACGTGGACAAGATATTAAGAGGAATAGATAGAGTGGATAGCCAGCGTCTCTTCCCCAGGTCACCACTACTCAGTGCAAGAGGACATTGCTTTCAGGTTAGTGGAGGACAGTTCAAGGGGGATATTAGAGGAAGGTTATTCACTCAGAGAGTGGTTGGTGCGTGGAATGCACAGCCTGAGTCAATGGTGGAGGCAGATACAGTAGTGAAGTTTAAGAGACAGTTAGATAGGTATATGGAGGAATTGAAGGTGGGGGGTTATATGGGAGGCAGGGTTTCTGGGTCGGCAAAGCATTGTGGGCTGGAGGGCCTGAAATGTGCTGTACTATACAATGTTCTATATTCAAAACGTATGGGATGAAGGCAATGAGTGGGAATGACTTGAAGAATTGGATCCGCTCGTGATGAAATGGTGCAGCAGACTCAACGGGCCGAATGGCCTACCGCCGTTCCTATAACTTATAGTCTTATGGTCTTATAAGCACGTCATGAAATAGATTGAAATCAGTATGAATGTCCTTACGTTCAAAGCTGAGGTTGAAAAGTTGTTGTTGATTACAAAATTACAGAACTATTTCCAAAATTACGGGCGGAAGGTAACAGAATGTCAAGAAAAACTTCCAATGATCACAATTTCAATACCGAAAACGTTTGGTTAAGGAAAGAGTTTAGATGAGAGTAATCTTTTTACTCTTATCGGTTGAACGACTGTGGGTGCGGTCTTTCATCATTCCTGGAATTTATTAATTATCTTAGCAAGAAAATTAATTTCTTGGTATATAGAAGCGTTATATAGATACCCGCCCCCGGTTTATTTGTCCAAAACTGGTGAGACTGAGATTGCTCGATCGCTAAGCAAATCCCGGTTGGTTTCTCTTCTGTGGTATTTGCAACCCCGTTACAAACTTGTGCCATGACATAACAAGCGGCATACAAATACAGAGATTAGATTTATAGATCTAAACTCAACTCTAGTAACGAGGAAGGAAAAGTAAGAAACCATCCTAATTATCTGTGAAATGGGCACCAGCTGAAGCTCCTCTTGAGCTTACTTGAAACTCCTGGGCTCTATGTCAACACAAAATAACAAAGCAATACGTCTGGAACAAACAGGTCGCTCACCGGATTGTATCCTGCGATCGGTTCTCCCAGCGTATGTTTTTTTTTTCATCTCGCGGCGAACCAAAATCAAAACCAAGACAGACCGTATTGTCCCTCATGAAGAATGTCTGCCCAGAATTCAACCATCACAACTTGATCGCAGGCAGTTCTTCTATTCAGCAGTAATCCAAACATTTTGCCAGCAGTACAGGCTGCTTGTTCTGAACTTCAGAATTAAATACATCGAACATAACAGTGTAAGTATAAAGCGGGACATCACAGTACTTTGATAAACTTTGTGCTTTGAACTTGGAACTTAAATGAGAATCACACACAAAACGCTGTGGGAGCACAGCAAGTCAGGCAGCATCTCCGGAACTGAGTAAGCGCTCGAGGTTTCGGGGTGAGACCATTCATTAGGGCTTGACAGTAGCAATGTACGTTCTTATTCTACAGAGCCACAAGACTCAAATATTTCTCGTTTATTCTCCCTTTCAATTCTGGAATTATTCGTGTGAAATTCACATGGACCCTCTCCAATGCCAGCACATTTTTTTGTGAGATGAGGATCTGGAATTTATTCTAATATGGCATTTCACTTGCCATTTTCTTGCCAATTCTCCTCATCTTTCGAAGATCCTCTGCAAACGGCCCGTTTCCTCAACAGTACCTGCCCCTACAGCAATATTCGTGCCATCTGCAGGCTTGGCAACAAACCGTCTGCTCCATCATCTATATCATTGACATGCAACAGCGAAAAAATTGGTCTCTACACGGACACCGGCGGAAGATCCGTTTATACTCACTCAATTTGTCTTACTGTTCAGCCAATCCTCATTGTTCTTCTTGTAATACCATGGATCTAATTTGGTAAGCTGCCTGATGTGTGGCAACTAGTCAAAGTTCTTTCAAAAGTCCAAATACACAACATAAACTACAACCCCTTTATGTATCCGACATGTATTCTCCTCAAGGAAATTCAGCGGGCAGGATCTCTTCATCAGGCAAAGTTTGAACACATTTGTGATGGGTGTGTCCCTTGGGCCTGATGATTTCTATGCAGGATATTAAAAGAGATAGCAGAGGGGTGTAATGACTTTGTCATCTCTTGTCCTGCCTTACGCAGCTTAACAATTAAATCCTACTGCCAAGATCAGGCTGTCAGGTATATAAACTCCTTTTTATTCTGTCTTCCCCCTTTCCTAAAAAAGTGAGGTGGCATTTGCAATTTTTCTGACATTGGGCGCCATGCAGGAGTCCAACGATTTTGAGTGATCATTGCTAATGCCTCCACTATCTCCGACGCACACTCTTTCAGAGCCCTGATGTAGAGTTCATGTGGTCCGGCTGACTTATGGACCCTTTGGTCTTTCAGCTTTTGAGCACCTTCTACCCTTGTAAGAATAACTGCATCCACTTCTGTTCTTTCACACATGACAACATCAGACATCTACTAGAATCTTCCATTGTGATGATTGATGCAAAATACTCATTCAGTTCATCTGCCATCCCCTTGTCCCCGTTACTATCTCTCCTGCCCTATTTCTAGCGGTCCTATATCCCCTCGTATTTCTCCATAATTGTTCTGCACTGAAGCACAATTTCTCTACCATGTTGATGTTATTCATTAGCTTGCTTTCATATTTCATCTTTTCCCATAAAACCATTCTGTCTGTTCTCTGCAGGTTTTTAAAAGTTTCCCAATACTGATTTCCTGCTAGTTTCTGCTTTGTGAAATACCCTCTCTTTTGCTTTTCCGTTTGTCACGATTGTTCTAATTTTAAAATTTCTTTGTTTTTAGAATGCAAGAATTCTGCACGTTCCTCTGTATTAACAGAAGCTCACTGCATTTCCGTCCTGCAGACCATCCCGACAGCGTCTCATTCAAGCCGAATTTGGCCATGAACTTTTTCAGTCCATTGTAATTTATATTATTCCATTGAAATACTGCGGCGTCAGACTTTACTTTTCCCCTATCGTATTTAAAATTGATCTCAATTATATTGTGATCACTGATTCCTAAATGTCCCTTTACCTTAAGCTCTCTAATCATTTCCGATTCGTTTCAAAGCGCCCAATGCAGTGGAGCTGATCGACATGTCGGCTTAAGGAGAAGCTGCAAGAAACATGCCAAACCAATCTATCTGAATGTGGAAAAATGCCATGGATATCATGGCGTTGTCTTACAGCCACACGCTTGTCTGTTGAAATCTGTGGTTTGTGTTCCAGCTACTGTCCGGAGGTCTTTACATACTTCCCATGAGGGTGGTTTTACCATTTCAGCTTCTTAACGCAACCCAAAATGATTCCATTGCTTACGATCCTTTGCCATATATTTCGACTGAGCTGATGCCATTCTTTACCTGCAGAGCCACGCTACCCTTTCTGCCGATCTTCCTATTCGTCCGGTATAACATGTAGCCTTGGATATTCAGTTCGGAAATGCGACCACATTTCAGCCACGATCCAGCGATAGTCACCGCATCCTAAAATCCGTCATCTGTAACGGTGCAACAAGATCATCCTTTTAATGTCTCAATCTGGAGCTGCAGATCAGTGACATTCATCAGTGATCAGCGAATATTTACAGGAGAATGAGGTGTAACTGCTCAGTTGCAGGTGACATGTGTCTGTGTGAACGATAAGAGAGGGAAGAAGAGGAGTAAAGTGCAGAACACTCATTGGTCGTTCCTATCAATAACAGGTGCTACTACTTGAATATTGTTGGCGGTGTACCGACCACGGGAATACCGCGGCGAGCTGGTCAGCGGCGCTGAGTCCAACGAGGTGACTCAGAATACAAGGGAAAGGAGATGAGTTACAGAGGATTGAGCTGTGTCAAACACCTAGATGGTTGAGAAAAATGCCAGAATATGCCCCAACGGGATACTGACCCAATGTAGAGTTCACTGAAATGTCTCAATCCTTTGTCACAATACTTTCGTATCCGACAACGGTATCCTTCACCTGTTGCATATGCTTCGGAACATTCAGCTTCTCGAACATTGTCTTGTCTTGCTTCATACTCAGCTTCATCTTCTAAAAAAAAAACAAAAAACATGCTGTTACTGAGATCGGCATTGTAGGATATCCAAAGGTCATGTACGTTCCTGAATGAACGTTAAGATTCTTAATGAACTTTCCCCAGTTTCTGCACAATGCATTTCCATTCCGCATTCGGCCGATTGAGCGCTGTCCCATAAAGACCATACTGATCATAAACTACAGCGACCTTAACACTTCTGCGATTAAGGGCATTGTTCACAAATGGTCCCCAGCGAATTATTGATAATTCGCTCGGTACAACTACATATATATTTTTCTTATCGGGACTTGAGTGCGGAAGAAATGCAACAATTGAAAGCTAATGTTCTTTATTTATGACCATAAGGTAAGATTGGGGGCTATGTAATGGCCTATGAAATTAACGGGTTCTTTGCAAATGTGTTTCCAGTGCAAGGCACTTTCACTGTGTTAGAGTCCTGAAAGAGTCAGGGACCTGAATTGTTATTACAAATGAAAAAATGCTCATCAAACACAAAGATATTAAGACGGAAAAATCTCCTGGGATAGATGTCACAGAGTCCTCAGAGAGGATGCTGAAGAGATAATGGACATATTGGTAATGTTCATTACAGAATCACTTCATTTTGGTACGTCTCGGAGGACTGGAGAAGATTAAAAATATTACTCCACTCTTTACGAAGTTATGAAGGCGAATGTTTGGAAATTTTAGGCCAGTTAGCTTAATTAAACTGGGAAAATATTGAAGTCCATTATTAAGGGTGAGTGTGCGTAGTGCTTGGAGACTAATAATTAAATAACTCTAAGTCAGCAGTGTTTCTCTGATTGGACATCTAGCCTGATCAACCTGTTCGAATTCTTCGAGGAAGTGGCAAGCGGGATGGGGGGGGGGGGGGTTAAATGTGAGGCAGTTGTGCCATTTCCTTGGGTTTTCTGAAGGTATTTGATAAGGTGCCACACATGAGGCTGTTTAACAAAACAAAATCCTATGGCATTAGCTTAAAAATACTGGCATGAGTAGAGTAATGTCTGACAGGCAGGATGCAAAGTTTGTGAATAAAAGAGGTCTTTTGTGGTTGGCTGCCGGTGACTAGAGGTGTTCTTAGGGTCAGTATTGGGACATCTAGCTTTCACCGTTTTTGTGCATGTTTTGGATAATGGAATTAAATGCTTTGCGGCCAAGCTTTGACAGAAGATATGGAGATAAGTGAGGTCGGGTAGGTAGAGCTGAGGAACCAATGAGAATGCAGGAAGACTTAGATAAATTGGAAGGACGGGGGAGAGGTAGAAGATGAAATGCAGTGTTGGAAAATGTATAAGAATTCATTTTGGTAAAAGGAACAATAGTGCAGACCACTATCTGAATGGGCAGAAGGTTCAACCATCATAGGTGCAGAAGGACAGAGGCTTCCTCGTTCAAGACTCCCAGAAGGTTATATATCTGCTGTAAACACGGAAAATGCAATGTTGGCATTGATCTGAAGGGGTATAGAATATACAAGCAAGGAGATGCTAGTAGCTTTCTGCCGACCCCAGGCTATTCCTCTCACGATAGAACGCACGGCCACGATTTCCTACGAGCACATGATCTTCCCTTTGTACTGCGTTCTTTCCCCGTTTTACATCAATGCCGACTCTTTCAACAGGGTCAACGGAGAATTACAAACTCTCCAGCTCTCTGTCAATCGGGACAATGGTCATGTGGTCAAGTAAAAGTCCATTTATTATCAAACTATGTTATGTCACCAAATACTATCGTGATGTTACTTTTCTTGCTGGTATCCAGAGTACAACAGAGAAATGCAACTGGAACATTGAAGTGCCATGGCAAAACTGAGACTATGCAAATGACTAATATGCAATAGATGACAAACTGAGCAGACAGCACATAAACAACTTAATAAATAACGAATGAATGGAAGGATAGATAGGAAGATGGGTTGACGGACAACAAAATAATTAACACTGAGGACATGAGTTGCTGAGTATTAGAAGAATGAGGGGATTTGCGGGGAGGAATCTCATTGAAAACTGTCGAATGTTAAAAGGGCAAAAATATAGTATATGTAGCATAGTCTAGGAACAGAGGGCATAACCTCAGAACAGACTTGTCCATTTACCATATAACATATAACCATATAACAATCACAGCACGGAAACAGGCCATCTCGGCCCCCCTAGTCCGCGCCGATCTCTTAATCTCACCTAGTCCCAACTACCCGCACTAAGCCCATAACCCTCCACTCCTTTCCTGTCCATATACCTGTCCAATTTTACCTTAAATGACACAACTGAACTGGCCTCTACTACTTCTACAGGAAGCTCATTCCAGTCAGCTATCACTATCTGAGCAAAGAAATACCCCCTCTCGTTTCCCTTAAACTTTTGCCCCCAAACACTCAATTCAGGTCCTCTCGTTTGAATCTCCCCTACTCCCAATGGAAACAGCCTATACACATCAACTTTATCTATCCCTCTCAAAATTTTAGATACCACGATCAAATCCCCCCTCAACCTTCTACGCTCCAGTGAATAGAGACCTAACTTGTTCAACCTTTCTCTGTAATTTAAGTGCTGAAACCCAGGTAACATCACAGTAAATCGTCTCTGCACCTCTCTAATTTATTGATATCTTTCCTATCATTCGGTACCTTGTACAATTTTAAAATGAAATCCAACTTCTGTACTCAATGCGCTGAATTATAAAGGCCAGCGTTCCAAAAGCCTTCTTCACCACACTATCTACATGAGACTCCACCTTCAAGGAACTATGCACTGTTATTACTAGATCTCTCTGTTCAACTGCATTCCTCAATGCCCTGCCGTTTACCCTGTATGTTCTAATTGGATTATCCCTGCAAAAATGTAGAACCTCACACTTCTCAGCATTAAATTCCGTCTGCCACCGTTCAGCCCATTCTACTAACCGGCATGAATATCCCTGCAAGCTTTGAAAACCCACCTCATTATCCACAACACCTCCTACCTTAGTATCAGAGGCATACTTACCACCCGATTATCCAGATCATTTATGTATATTTCAAACAACATTGGGCCCAAAACAGATCGCTGAAGCACCCCGCAAGTCACCGGCCTCCATCCCGAAAAACAATTATCCACCACTACACTCTGGCATCTCCCATCTATCCACTGTTGATTCCATTATTTACTCCAGCATTAATACCTAACGACTGAACCTTCTTAGCTAACGTTCCATGTGGAACTTTGTCAAAGGCCTTGCTGAAGTCCATATAGACTACATCCACTGTCTTACCCTCGTCAACACTCCTCGTAACTTCTTCAAAATTTCAATAAGGTTTGTCAAACATGGCCTTCCACGCACAAATCCATGCTGGCTACTCCTAATCAGATGCTATCTATACAGATAATTATAAATACTATCTCCAAGAATACTTTCCATTAATTTACCCACCACTGATGTCAAAATGACAGGTCTATAATTGCTAGGCTTACTTCTAGAACCCTTTCTAAACAATGGAACCAAGCATGAGCAATACCACAATCCTCCGGCACAATCTCCGTTTCTAATGATATCGGAAAGATCTCTGTCAGAGCTCCTGCTATCTCTACAAAAACTTCCCTCAAGGTCCTGGGGGATATCCTGTCATGAACCGCAGATTTATCCACTTTTAAATTTCTTAAAAGCGCCAGTACTTCCACATCTTTAATTGTCATAGGTTCCATAACTTCGTATTGTTTCCCACACCTTAAACAATTCAATATCCTTCTCGTTAGTGAATACCGAAGCGGGGAAATCGTTCAAAATCTCTCCCATCTCCCCCGGCTCCACACATAGCTGACCACCCTGATTCTCCAAGGGACCAATTTTATCCTTCACTGCCCTCTTGCTTTTAATATAACTGGAGAAACCTTTCGGATTTACTTTCAACTTATTTGCAAAACCAACCTCGTATCTTCTTTTAGCTGTTCTATTCTCTTTCTTAAGATTCATTTTACATTCTTTATATACCTCGAGCAATTCCTTTACTCCATGCTGCCTATATCTATTGTAGACATCAATCTTTTTCTGAACCAAGTGTCTAAAATCCCTTGAAAACCATGGTGCTTTCAAACCTTTAATATTTTCTTTCAACCTAACAGGAACATAAAGATGCTGTACCCTCATAATTTCACATTTAACTGACCTCCATTTCTCTATTACATCCTTCCCATTAAAAAAATACTTGATCCAATCCACTCTCTCTAAATCCCTTCGCATCTCCTCAAAGTTAACCTTTCTCCAATGAAAAATCTCAACTCTAGGTCCAGTCCTGTCCTTCTCCATAATTATATTGAAGCTAATGCTATTGTGATCACTGGACCCGAAGTGCTCCCCAACACATACATCTGTCAGCTGACCTATCGCATTCCCTAACAGGAGATCCAACACTGCCCCATCTCTAGTCGGTACTTCTACGTATTGTTGTAAAAAAACTATCCTGCACACATTTCACAAACTCTAAATCATCCAGCCCTTTTACAGAATGAGCTTCCCAATCTACGTGTGGAAAACTAAAATCTCCCACAATCACTACCTTGTGTTTACTACAAATATCTGCTATTTCCTTACATATCTGCTCTTCCAACTCACTTTCCACATTAGGTGGCCTATAAAACACTCCTATCAGTGTTACTACACCTTTCACATTCCTCAATTCCACCCAAAATAGCCTCCCTAGAGGAGTTCTCTATTCATTCCTTGCAAAGCACCGCCATAAGATATTCTCGGATAAGCAATGCAACACCTCCTTATCTGGCCCCTCCTACTCTATCACAAATGAAACAACTAAATCCAGCAATATTTACTTGCCAATCACTCCCTTCCTGCAACCATGTTTCACTAATAGCTACAACATCATAATTCCAGGTATCAATCCACGCTTGAAGCACATCCGCATTTCTTACAATGCTCCTAGCATTAAAATCGATACATTTAAGATACTCTCCACCTTCTCCTCTCTTTTCAGAGAGAGGGCAGCGTCGAGCGGGCAGCGGAGTCCGTGGAAGCAGAGTCCTGGGCTTTGGCTAAGGGGGAGTCCGTGGAAGCAGAGTCCTGGGCTTTGGCTAAGTGGGCTTCGGCGTAAGGGGACTTCAGTAAGCCTGTGTGATTGCTCGCTGAGGGGAAGAAGGTAAGGACGCTAGGTGCTTTTTAGACTTATTCTATTAATCCAGTTCAGGTATGGGGCAGACAGTTAGAGCAGTGGTGTGCTCCGTATGCAGTATGTGGGAAGTCAGGGTCAACACAGTTGTCCCTGATGACCACCCCTGCAAGAGGTGCGTCCAGCTGCAACTCCTATCAGACCGAGTTGGAGCAGGAGCTGGATGAACTACGGATCATTCGGGAGGTGGAGGCAGAGATAGATAGGAGTTATCAGGAGGTAGTCACACCAAAAACCAAGAAGTAGGCAGATGGGTGACGGACCAGAGAGGCAGGGGGATCAGGCAGAGAGAGCAGAGCACCCCTGCTGCCATTCCCATTAACAATAAGTATACCGTACTGGATACTGTTGATGGGATGACCTACCAGGAATGAGCTGTAGTGGTCCTGCCTCTGGCACAGAGGTTGAACCCTCAACTAGAAAGGGGAGAAGGGAAGAGAAGAGAGCGATAGTTTTAGGGGACTCTATAGTTAGGGGGCAGATAGGAGAGTCTCGGATGGTATGTTGCCTCCCTGGTGCTAGGGTCCGGGACATCTCAGATCGGGTGCAGGCTATTCTTGAGAGTGAGGGCATGAACCCAGAGGTAGTGGTCCATGTAGGGACCAATGATGTAGGTAAGGTGAGTGAGGGGGTCCAGCTTAGAGAGTTCAGGGAGTTAGGAGTGAAGCTGAAAGGCAGGACCTCCAGGGTGACAATCTCGGGATTGCTACCTGTGCCACGTGCGAGGGAGGCGAAGAATAGAATGATTATGTACATTAATACGAGGCTGAGAGCATGGTGCAGGAAGGAAGGGTTCAGGTTTTTGGATAATTGGTCTTTGTTCCAGGGACATTGGGATCTGTTTCGAAGGGATGGTCTACATCTGAACCGGAGGGTTTCTAACATTCTTGCAGGAGTATTTGCCAGTGCTGCTCGGGAGGTTTTAAACTAGATGTGCAGGGGGCAGGGATCCAGATCCAGAGGGTTGGTCAGAAGGTGCATGGGGTTAAATGTGTACAAGGTTTGGGTGATCTTGAGAAGGTCATCAAAATTCAGGGTGCAATTTGCCCGATGGAAGTTCAAGGAGCTGGGTTAGGTACAGTAGACAGTGTTTTAAGCAAAGAGAGGAGGAATGGGCTAAGAATTCTATACTTGAATGCGCGTAGTGTCAGAAATAAGACAGATGAGCTTGAAGCTCAGATGAAAATGGGGAACTACGATATTGTTGGGATAACGGAGACATGGCTGCAAGGGGATCAGGCCTGGGAATTGAGTGTACCAGGGTATAAGTGCTATCGTAGAGACAGAAATATGGGAAGAGGGGGTGGGGTGGCCCTGTTGGTGAGGAATGAGATTCAGTCCTTAGCAAGAGGTGACTTGGGAACAGGGCAAGTAGAGTCTGTGTGGATTGAGCTGAGGAACAGTAAGGGTAAAAAGACCCTAATGGGTGTTGTGTACAGGCCCCCAAACAGTAGCGTGGATATTGGGTACAAGTTGATTAGGGAGTTAACATTGGCATGTGCTAAAGATAATGCAGTCGTTATGGGAGATTTCAACATGCAGGTGGACTGGGAAAATCAGGCAGGTGCTGGACCCCAGGATAGGGAGTTTGTGGAGTGTCTAAGGGATGTATTTTTGGAACAGCTTGTGCTTGAGCCAACCAGGAACGAGGCTATTTTGGATTTGGTGATGTGTAATGAACAGGAATTAATAAGTGATCTTGAAGTAAAGGAGCCATTAGGAAGTAGTGATCATAACATGATAAGTTTTTATCTACAATTTGAAGGGATAGGGGCAGATCAGAGGTGTCAGTGTTGCAATTAAATAAAGGAGACTACAGAGCCATGAGGGATGAGCTGGCCAAAGTTAAATGGGCGGATGCCCTGGCAGGAAAGACAGTGGATCAGCAGTGGCAGATATTCTTGGGCATAATACAAAAGATGCAAATGCAGTTCATTCCAATGAGAAGGACGGATTCAAACAGGGAGAAGGGGCCACAGTGGTTAACAAAGGAAGTCAGAGATTGTATAGCATTAAAGAAAAAGAAGTATGACAGGGCGAAGATGAGTGGGAATACAGATGATTGGGAAAGTTTTAAGGAACAGCAGATCTTAACTAGAAAAGCAATACGGAGAGAAAAATCAGGTATGAGCTCAGTCTAGCCAGGAATATAAAAGGGGATAGCAAAAGCTTTTTTAGCTATGTGAAGAGAAGGAAGATAGTTAAGAACAATGTTGGCCCCTTGAAGAATGAATTGGGAGAAATTGTTATGGGAAACAGGAAAATGGCAACAGAATTTAATGCATACTTTAGATCTGTCTTCACCAGGCAGGACACAAGCAATCTCCCAGATGTATGGATGGGCCAGGGTCATAAGATATCAGAGGAATTGAGACAGATTGACATTAGGAAAGAAACTGTGATGAGTAGACTGGTAGGACTGATGGCTAATAAATCCCCGGGTCCAGATGGTCTGCATCCGAGGGTTCTAAAAGAGGTGGCTCAGGAATTGCGGATGCATTGGTAATCATTTTCCAATGTTCCTTAGATTCAGGATCAGTTCCTGAAGATTGGAGAGTGGCTAATGTTGCCCCACTTTGCAAGAAGGGAGGGAAGGAGAAAACGAAGAACTATCGCTCTGTTAGCCTAACGTCAGTCGTGGGGAAGATGCTTGAGTCCATTATTAAGGACGAAATGGTGGCACATCTAGATGGCAGAAATAGGATTAGGCCGAGCCAGCATGGATTTACCAAGGGCAAATCATGCTTGACTAATCTGTTGGAGTTTCTTGAGGGTGTAACAAGGATATTAGACGAGAGTAAGCCAGTAGATGTTGTGTCCCAAGATTTTCAGAAGGCATTCGATAAGGTGCCACATAGGAGATTGGTGAGTAAAATCAGAGCTCATGGCATTGGGGGCAGGGTTTCAACATGGATAGAAAACTGGTTGGCAGAAAGAAATCAAAGGGTAGCAGTGAATGGGTGTTTCTCATTCTGGCTGGACGTGACTAGTGGGGTACCACAGGGCTCTGTATTGGGAACACAGCTCTTTACGATTTATGTCAATTATTTAGATGAGGGCATTGAAAACTATATCAGCAAGTTTGCTGACGATACTAAACTGGGTGGCAGTGTGACATGCGAAGAGGACGTTAGGAGAATACAGGGAGACTTGGATAGGCTGAGTGAGTGGGCAGATACTTGGCAGATGTCATTCAATGTGAATAAATGTGAAACTATCCACTTTGGAAGCAGGAACAAGAGGGCAGAGTATTGTCTGAACGGTGTCGAGTTAGGTAAGGGAGAAATGCAAAGAGACCTAGGAGTCCTAGTTCACCAGTCAATGAAGGTGAATGAGCAAGTGCAACAGGCAGTGAAGAGGGCAAATGGAATGTTGGCCTTTGTTACAAGGGGAATTGAATACAAGAGCAAGGGTGTTCTTTTGCATTTGTACAGGGCCCTGGTGAGACCTCACCTGGTGTATTGTGTACAGTTTTGGTCTCCGGGTTTAAGGAAGGACATTCTGGCAATTGCAGAAGTGCAGCGCAGATTCACTAGGTTGATTCCTGGGATGACAGGGCTGTCTTACGCAGAGAGATTGGAGAGATTGGGCTTGTAAACGCTGGAATTGAGGAGATTGAGAGGGGATCTGATTGAAACGTTGAAGATAATTAAAGGATTTGATAGGATTGAGGCAGGAAATATGTTCCAGATGGTGGGAGAGTCCAGTACCAGAGGGCATGGATTGAGAATAAGAGGTCAGTTATTTAAAACAGAGTTGAGGAAGAGATTCTTCTCCCAGAGAGTTGTGGAGGTGTGGAATGCACTGCCTCGGAAGACGGTGGAGGCCAATTCTCTGGATGCTTTCAAGAAGGAGCTGGATAGATATCTGATGGATAGGGGAATCAAGGGATATGGGGACAAGGCAGGGACTGGGTATTGATAGTGAATGATCAGTCATGATCTCAGAATGGCGGTGCAGACTCGAGGGGCCGAATGGTCTACTTCTGCACCTATTGTCTATTCATCCTTAACAATGCATTCAAATTTATTATCTTTTTTCTTTCTTTTCTGCTACATTTTCGGGCTGAGCGCATCCCTTCTTCATCACCTGCCTTTCCTCCCTGACAAACTGTCTATTTACTTTGCTCTTCAGGTGATGCACTTTGGTGGAAGCCATAAACGAGCAGGCTATTATTTATGTGACGTGATGCTGTAGCTCGAAAAGGCACTCATGGGACCATTTTTGCAGTCTTGTAGTATTGTGTGCAGCTTTGGGCTCCATATTTTAGAAAGGATATACTGACAGTGGTGAGGTTTCAGAGAAGAATCACGAGAATGTTTCAAGGAGTGAAAGGGTTGCCGTATGAGGACTGGCTGGCTGATCTTGGGCTGCATTCCCTGGAGTTGAGGAAATTAAGGGCGGGATCTTACAGAAAAATTCCAAATGTTAAAATGTCTGAACAGATTAGATGTGAGATGGGGATTATATGGCTGAGGGCAGGATTGAAGGACATCCATTTAGAACACAGATGCGTCGAAACTACTTTAGACAGATGGCCGTAAATCTGTGGAATTTGTTATAACGAGCTGCTGTGGAGGCCAATACATTGGGTGCATTTAAGGCAGAAATGGATACGTTCTTGATTAGCCAGGGCATCAATATTCCTATATTTCATTGCTTTAAAAGGGATAAAGAGGGGGAAAAAGTGGAGGAGGTGTGGCATTACTGTTCAGGGACTATTACAGTTGCAGAAAGGGTGCTTGATGCAGCAGGATACTCTTATGAGTCTGTAAATGTGGAGGTCAGGAAGAGGAATGGGACAGTTACTCAACTGTCGTATTCTATACGCAGCGGCAGAGATACCAAGGAGTAGAGTGGGAGGCAGATTTTGGAAAGGTGCAAAAATAACAGGGTTGTGATCATGGCTGACTTTAACTTCCCTAATATTGATTGGCACTTGATTAGTTCCAGGGGTTTAGATGGGGCAGTGTTTAGTAAGTGTGTCCAGGATGGATTCACGCAACAGTATATTGATAGGCCGACCAGGGTGAATGCCATACTAGATCTAATATTAAGTAAGGAACGGGGTCAGGTCACAGATCTGTCAGTAGGTGAACATCTGGGGGACAGTGATCACCGCTCCTCACCTTTAGCATTTTCATGGAAAAGGATATAATTAGAGTACAGGAAACAATTTAATTGGGGAAGGGCAAATTATGAGGCTATAATGCTAGAACTTGCGGGTGTGAATTGGGATGATGGTTTTGAAGGTAAATGTACTATGGACATGTGGTCGATGTTTAAGGATCTCCCGCAGGAATTTAGGGATACGTTTGACCCGGTGAGGAAGATAAAGAATGGCGGGGTGAAGGAGCCATGGGTGTCAAGTGAAGTGGAAAATCCAGTCTGGTAGAAGAACGCAGCATACATGAGGTTTAGGAAGTAAGGATCATCTGGGCCTATTGAGGAATATTGGGTAGCAAGAAATGAGCTTAGGAAGGGGCTGAGAAGATCAAGAAGAGGGCAGGAGAAGGCCCTGGCGAGTAGGGTAAAGGAAACACCCAAGGCGTTCTTCAATTATGTGAAGAACAAAAGGATGACAGGAGTGAAGGTAGGACCGATTAGAGATAAAAGTGGAAGATGTGCCTGGAGGCTGTGGAAGTGAACGAGGTCCTCAATGAATACTTCTTTTCTGTATTCACCACTGAGAGGGAACTTGATGATGGTGAGGACAATATGAGTCAGGTTGATGTTTTGGAGCATGTTAATATTAAGGGAGAGGAAGTGTTGGAGTTGTTAAAATACATTAGGACGGATAAGTCCACGTGGCCTGATGGAATATTCCCCAGGCTGTTCCATGGGGCAAGGGAAGAGATTGTAGAATCTCTGCCTAGGATCTTTATGTCCTTATTGTCAACGGGAATGGCATCGGAGGAGTGGAGGGATGCCAATGTTATCCCCGTGCTCAAAAAATTAGTAGGTCTAGTCCAGGTAATTATAGACCAGCGAACCATCCATCTCGGGTGGGAATTCTGTTGGAAAAGATTCATAGAGATAAGATTTAAGGACATTCATAAATCAGGGTCAGTCAGCATGGATTTGTGGAGGGCAGATCCTGCATAACAAGCCTGATAGAGTTCTTTGTGGAAGTGACCAGGCATATAGATGAGAGTAGTGCAGTGGATGTGATCTACATGAATTTTCGTAACGCATTTGACAATTTTCCACACGGTTGGCTTATTCAGAAAGTCAGAAGGCATGGGAGCCTGGGAAGTTTGGCCAGGTGGATTCAGAATTGGCTTGCTCTACTTTTTGGGAATGTTATTAATGACCTAGATGTGGGGGTTGAAGGGTGGGGTGGCAAGTTTGCAGATGACACAAAGGATGGTGGTGTTGTAGATAGTCTAGAGGATTGTCAAGGATTGCAGAGAGACATTGATAGGATGCAGAAGTGGGCTGAGAAGTGGCAGATGGAGTTCAACCCGGAGAAGTGTGAGGTGGTACACTTTGGAAGGACAAACCGCAAGGCAGAGTACAAAGTAAATGTCAAGTTACTTGGTTGTGTGGAGGAGCAGAGGGATCTGGAGATCTATGTTCAAAGATCCCTGAACGTTGCCTCACAGGTAAATAGGGTAGTTAAGAAAGCATAGCTTTCATAAGTCTAGGGATAGAGTTTACGATAGGTGATGTAATGATGCAGCTCTATAAGACTCTAGTTAGGACACACTTGGAGTACTGTGTCCAATTCTGATCTTGGAGTACTGTGTCCAATTCTGATCGCCTCACTCTTGGAAGGATGTCGAAGCATTGGAAAGGGTACACAGGAGATTTACCGGGATGCTGCCTGGTTCAGAGAGACATGATTATGATCAAAGATGAAGGGAGCTGGGGATTACACTTTGGAGGGAAAGAGGATGAAAGGAGTCATGATAGAGGTGGACAAGATATTAAGAGGAATAGACAGAGTGGATAGCCAGCGTCTCTTCCCCAGGTCACCACTACTCAGTGCAAGAGGACATTGCTTTCAGGTAAGTGGAGGACAGTTCAAGGGGGATATTAGAGGAAGGTTATTCACTCAGAGAGTGGTTGGTGCGTGGAATGCACAGCCTGAGTCAATGGTGGAGGCAGATACAGTAGTGAAGTTTAAGAGACAGTTAGATAGGTATATGGAGGAATTGAAGGTGGGGGGTTATATGGGAGGCAGGGTTTCTGGGTCGGCAAAGCATTGTGGGCTGGAGGGCCTGAAATGTGCTGTACTATACAATGTTCTATATTCAAAACGTATGGGATGAAGGCAATGAGTGGGAATGACTTGAAGAATTGGATCCGCTCGTGATGAAATGGTGCAGCAGACTCAGCGGGCCGAATGGCCTACCGCTGTTCCTGTAACTTATAGTCTTAGGGTCTTATAAGCACGTCATGAAATAGATTGAAATCAGTATGAATGTCCTTACGTTTAAAGCTGAGGTTGAAAAGTCGTTGTTGATTACAAAATTACAGAACTATTTCCAAAATTACGGGCGGAAGGTAACAGAATGTCAAGAAAAACTTCCAATGATCACAATTTCAATACCGAAAACGTTTGGTTAAGGAAAGAGTTTATATGAGAGTAATCTTTTTACTCTTATCGGTTGAACGACTGTGGGTGCGGTATTTCAACATTCCTGGAATTTATTAATTATCTTAGCAAGAAAATGAATTTCTTGGTATATAGAAGCGTTATATAGATACCCGCCCCCGGTTTATTTGAAAGAACTATCGGATCTGTCCAAAACTGGTGAGACTGAGATTGCTCGATCGCTAAGCAAATCCCGGTTGGTTTCTCTTCTGTGGTATTTGCAACCCCGTTACAAACTTGTGCCATGACATAACAAGCGGCATACAAATACAGAGATTAGATTTATAGATCTAAACTCAACTCTAGTAACGAGGAAGGAAAAGTAAGAAACCATCCTAATTATCTGTGAAATGGGCACCAGCTGAAGCTCCTCTTGAGCTTACTTGAAACTCCTGGGCTCTATGTCAACACAAAATAACAAAGCAATACGTCTGGAACAAACAGGTCGCTCACCGGATTGTATCCTGCGATCGGTTCTCCCAGCGTATGTTTTTTTTCATCTCGCGGCGAACCAAAATCAAAACCAAGACAGACCGTATTGTCCCTCATGAAGAATGTCTGCCCAGAATTTAACCATCCCAACTTGATCGCAGGTTTTTGTTATATTCAGCAGTAATCCAAACATTTTGCCAGCAGTACAGGCTGCTTTTTCTGAAATTCAGAATTAAATACATGGAACATAGTGTGAGTATAAAGCGGGACATCACAGTACTTTGATAAACTTTGTGCTTTGAACTTGGAACTTAAATGAGAATCACACACAAAACGCTGTGGAGCACAGCAAGTCAGGCAGCATCTCTGGAACTGAATAAGCACTCGAGGTTTCGGGGTGAGACCATTCATTAGGGCTTGACAGTAGCAATGTACGTTCTTATTCTACAGAGCCACAAGACTCAAATATTTCTCGTTTATTCTCTGTTTTAATCCTGGAATTATTCGTGTGAAATTCCCATGGGCCCTCTCCAATGCCAGCACATTTTTTTTTTGTGAGATGAGGATCTGGAATTTATTCTAATATGGCATTTCACTTGCCATTTTCTTGCCAATTCTCCTCATCTTTCGAAGATCCTCTGCAAACGGCCCGTTCCCTCAACAGTACCTGCCCCTACAGCAATATTCGTGCCATCTGCAGGCTTGGCAACAAACCGTCTGCTCCATCATCTATATCATTGACATGCAACAGCGAAAAAATTGGTCTCTACACGGACACCGGCGGAAGATCCGTTTACACTCACTCAATTTTTCTTACTGTTCAGCCAATCCTCATTGTTCTTCTTGTAATACCATGGATCTAATTTGGTAAGCTGCCTGATGTGTGGCAACGAGTCAAATTTCTTTCAAAAGTCCAAATACACAACATAAACTACAACCCCTTTATGTATCCGACATGTATTCTCCTCAAGGAAATTCAGCGGGCAAGATCTCTTAATCAGGCGAGGTTTTAACACATTTGTGAGATGGGTGTGTCCCTTGGGCCTGATGATTTCTATGCAGGATATTAAGAGAGATAGCAGAGGGGTGTAATGACTTTGTCATCTCTTGTCCTGCCTTACGCAGCTTAACAATTGAATCCTACCACCAAGATCAGGCTGTCAGGTATATAAACTCCTTTTTATTCTATCTTCCCCCTTTCCTAAAAAAGTGAGGTGGCATTTGCAATTTTTCTGACATCGGGCGCCATGCAGGAGTCCAACGATTTTGAGGGATCATTGCTAATGCCTCCACTATCTCCAATGCACACTCTTTAAGAGCCCTGATGTGGAGTTCATGTGGTCCGGCTGACTTATGGACCCTTTGGTCTTTCAGCTTTTTGAGCACCTTCTACCCTTGTAAGAATAACTGCATCCACTTCTGTTCTTTCACACATGACAACATCAGACATCTACTAGAATCTTCCATTGTGATGATTGATGCAAAATACTCATTCAGTTCATCTGCCATCCCCTTGTCCCCGTTACTATCTCTCCTGCCCTATTTCTAGCGGTCCTATATCCACTCGTATTTCTCCATAATTGTTCTGCACTGAAGCACAATTTCTCTACCATGTTGATGTTATTCATTAGCTTGCTTTCATATTTCATCTTTTCCCATAAAACTATTCTGTCTGTTCTCTGCAGGTTTTTAAAAGTTTCCCAATACTGATTTCCTGCAAGTTTCTGCTTTGTGAAATACCCTCTCTTTTGCTTTTCCGTTTGTCACGATTGTTCTAATTTTACAATTTCTTTGTTTTTAGAATGCAAGAATTCTGCACGTTCCTCTGTATTAACAGAAGTTAACTGCATTTCCGTCCTGCAGACCATCCCGACAGCGTCTCATTCAAGCCGAATTTGGCCATGAACTTTTTCAGTCCATTGTAATTTATCTTATTCCATTGAAATACTGCGGCGTCAGACTTTACTTTTCCCCTATCGTATTTAAAATTGATCTCAATTATATTGTGATCACTGATTCCTAAATGTCCCTTTACCTTAAGCTCTCTTATCATTTCCAATTCGTTTCAAAGCGCCCAATGCAGTGGAGCTGATCGACATGTCGGCTTAAGGAGAAGCTGCAAGAAACATGCGAAACCAATCTGTCTGAATGTGGAAAAATGCCATGGATATCATGGCGTTGTCTTACAGCCACACACTTGTCTGTTGAAATCTGTGGTTTGTGTTCCAGCTACTGTCTGGAGGTCTTTACATACTTCCCATGAGGGTGGTTTTACACTTTCAGCTTCTTAACGCAACCCAAAATGATTCCATTGCTTACGATCCTTTGCCATATATTTCGACTGAGCTGATGCCATTCTTTAACTGCAGAGCCACGCTACCCTCTCTGCCGATCTTCCTATCCTTCCGATACAACATGTAGCCTTGTATATTCAGTTCGGAAATGCGATCACATTTCAGCCACGATCCAGCGATAGTCACCGCATCCTAAAATCCGTCATCTGTAACGGTGCAACAAGATCAGCCTTTTAATGTTTCAATCTGGAGCTGCAGATCAGTGACATTCATCAGTGATCAGTGACTCTTTACAGCAGAATGAGGGATAAATGTTCAGTTGCAGGTGGCATGTGTCTGTGTGAACGATAAGAGAGGAAAGAAGAGGAGTAAAGTGCAGAACACTCATTGGTCGTTCCCATCAATAACAGGTGTTACGACTTGAATATTGTTGGCGGTGTACCGACCACGGGAATACCGCGGCGAGCTGGTCAGCGGCGCTGAGTCCAACGCTGTGACTCAGAATACAAGGGAGAGGAGATGAGTTACAGAGGATTGAGCCTTGGCAAACACCTAGATGGTTGAGAAAAATGCCAGAATATGCCCCAACGGGATACTGACCCAATGTAGAGTTCACTGAAATGTCTCAATCCTTTGTCACAATACTTTCGTATCCGACAACGGTAACCTTCACCTGTTGCATATGCTTCGAAACATTCAGCTTCTCGAACATTGTCTTGTCTTGCTTCATACTCAGCTTCATCTTCTAAAAAAAACAAAAAACTGAGGTCGGCATTGTAGGATATCCAAAGGCCATGTACGTTCCTGAATGAACGTTAAGATTCTTAATGAACGTTCCCCAGTTTCTGCCCAATGCATTTCCATTCCGCATTCGGCCGATTGAGCGCTGTCCCGTAAAGACCATACTGATCATAAACTACAGCGACCTTAACACTTCTGCGATTAAGGGCATTGTTCACAAATAGTCCCCAGCGAATTATTGATAATTCGCTCGGTACAACTACATATATTTTTTTCTTATCGGGACTTGAGTGCGGAAGAAATGCAACAATTGAAAGCTAATGTTCTTTATTTATGACCATAAGGTGAGATTGGGGTCTATGTAATGGCCTATGAAATTAACGGGTTCTTTGCAAATGTGTTTCCAGTGCAAGCACTTTCACTGTGTTAGGGTCCTGAAAGAGTCAGGGACCTGAATTGTTATTACAAATGAAAAAATGCTCAGCAAACACAAAGATATTAAGACGGAAAAATCTCCTGGGATAGATGTCACTGAGACCTCAGAGAGGATGCTGAAGAGATAATGGACATATTGGTAATGTTCATTACAGAATCACTTCATTTTGGTACGTCTCGGAGGACTGGAGAAGATTAAAAAATATTACTCCACTCTTTACGAAGTTATGAAGGCGAATGTTTGGAAATTTTAGGCCAGTTAGCTTAATTAAACTGGGAAAATATTGAAGTCCATTATTAAGGGTGAGTGTGCGTAGTGCTTGGAGACTAATAATTAAATAAGTCTAAGTCAGCAGTGTTTCTCTGAATGGACATCTAGCCTGATCAATCTGTTCGAATTCTTCGAGGAAGTGGCAAGTGGTTTAAATGTGAGGCAGTTGTGCCATTTCCTTGGGTTTTCTGAAGGTATTTGATAAGGTGCCACACATGAGGCTGTTTAACAAAATAAAATCCAATGGCATTAGCTTAAAAATACTGGCATGAGTAGAGTAATGTCTGACAGGCAGGATGCAAAGTTTGTGAATAAAAGAGGTCTTTTGTGGTTGGCTGCCGGTGACTAGAGGTGTTCTTAGGGTCAGTATTGGGACATCCAGCTTTCACCGTTTTTGTGCATGTTTTGGATAATGGAATTAAATGCTTTGCGGCAAAGCTTTGACAGAAGATATGGAGATAAGTGAGGTCGGGTAGGTAGAGCTGAGAAACCAATGAGAATGCAGCAAGACTTAGACAAATTGGAAGGACGGGGGAGAGGTAGAAGATGAAATGCAGTGTTGGAAAATGTATAAGAATGCATTTTGGTAAAAGGAACAATAGTGCAGACCACTATCTGAATGGGCAGAAGGTTCAACCATCAGAGGTGCAGAAGGACAGATGCTTCCTCGTTCAAGACTCCCAGAAGGTTATATACCTGTTGTAAACACGGAAAATGCAATGTTGGCATTGATCTGAAGGGGTATAGAATATACAAGCAAGGAGATGCTAGTAGCTTTCTGCCGACCCCAGGCTATTCCTCTCACGATAGAACGCACGACCACGATTTCCTACGAGCACATGTTCTTCCCTATGTACTGCGTTATTTCCCCGATTTACATCAATGCCGACTCTTTCAACAGGGTCAACGGAGAATTACAAACTCTCCAGCTCTCTGTCAATCGGGTCAAGGGTCATGTGGTCAAGTCAAAGTCCATTTATTATCAAACTATGTTATGTCACCAAATACTATCGTGATGTTACTGTTCTTGCTGGTATCCAGAGTACAACAGAGAAATGCAACTGAAACATTGAAGTGGCATTGCAAAACTGAGACTATGCAAATGACTAATATGCAATAGATGACAAACTGAGCAGACAGCACATAAACAACTTAATAAATAACGAATGAATGGAAGGATAGATAGAAAGATGGGCTGATGGACAACAAAATAATTAACACTGAGGTCATGAGTTGCTGAGTATTCGAAGAATGAGGGGATTTGGGGGGAGGAATCTATTTGAAAACTATCGAATGTTAAAAGGACAAAAATATAGTATATGTAGCATAGTCTAGGAACAGAGGGCATAACCTCAGAACAGACTTGTCCATTTACCATATAACATTTAACCATATAACAATCACAGCACGGAAACAGGCCATCTCGGCCCCCCTAGTCCGCGCCGATCTCTTAATCTCACCTAGTCCCAACTACCCGCACTAAGCCCATAACCCTCCACTCCTTTCCTGTCCATATACCTGTCCAATTTTACCTTAAATGACACAACTGAACTGGCCTCTACTGCTTCTACAGGAAGCTCATTCCAGTCAGCTATCACTTTCTGAGTAAAGAAATACCCCCTCGCGTTTCCCTTAAACTTCTGCCCCCAAACACTCAATTCATGTCCTCTCGTTTGAATCTCCCCTACTCTCAATGGATACAGCCTATTCACGTCAACTTTATCTATCCCTCTCAAAATTTTAGATACCACGATCAAATCCCCCCTCAACCTTCTACGCTCCAATGAATAGAGACCTAACTTGTTCAACCTTTCTCTGTAATTTAAGTGCTGAAACCCAGGTAACATTCCAGTAAATCGTCTCTGCACCTCTCTAATTTATTGATATCTTTCCTATCATTCGGTGACCAGAACTGTACACAATATTCCGAATTTGGCCTTATCAATGCCTTGTACAATTTTAAAATGAAATCCAACTTCTGTACTCAATGCGCTGAATTATAAAGGCCAGCTTTCCAACAGCCTTCTTCACCACGCTATCTACATGAGACTCCACCTTCAAGGAACTATGCACTGTTATTCCTAGATCTCTCTGTTCAACTGCATTCCTCAATGCCCTGCCGTTTACCCTGTATGTTCTAATTGGATTATCCCAGCAAAAATGTAGAACCTCACACTTCTCAGCATTAAACTCCATCTGCCACCGTTCAGCCCATTCTACTAAACTGCATGAATCTCCCTGCAAGCTTTGAAAACCCACCTCATTATCCACAGCACCTCCTACCTTAGTATCATCGGCATACTTAGCACCCGATTATCCAGATCATTTATGTATATTTCAAACAACATTGGGCCCAAAACAGATTGCTGAAGCACCCGCAAGTCACAGGCCTCCATCCCGAAAAACAATTATCCACCACTACACTCTGGCATCTCCCATCTATCCACTGTTGAATCCATTTTTTACTCCACCATTAATACCTAACGACTGAACCTTCTTAGCTAACCTTCCATGCTTCCATGTGGAACTTTGTCAAAGGCCTTGCTGAAGTCCATATAGACTACATCCACTGTCTTACCCTCGTCAACACTCCTCGTAACTTCTTCAAAATTTCAATAAGGTTTGTCAAACATGGCCTTCCACGCACAAATCCATGCTGGCTACTCCTAATCAGATGCTATCTATACAGATAATTATAAATACTATCTCCAAGAATACTTTCCATTAATTTACCCACCACTGATGTCAAAGTGACAGGTCTATAATTGCTAGGCTTACTTCTAGAACCCTTTCTAAACAATGGAACCAACCATGAGCAATACCACAATCCTCCGGCACAATCTCCGTTTCTAATGATATCGGAAAGATCTCTGTCAGAGCTCCTGCTATCTCTACAAAAACTTCCCTCAAGGTCCTGGGGAATATCCTGTCAGGAACCGCAGATTTATCCACTTTTAAATTTCATAAAAACGCCAGTACTTCCACATCTTTAATTGGCATAGGTTCCATTTCTTCGTATTGTTTCCCACACCTTACACCTTACAATTCAATATTCTTCTCCTTAGTGAATACCGAAGCGGAGAAATCGTTCAAAATCTCTCCCATGTCCCCCGGCTCCACACATAGCTGACCACCCTGATTCTCCAAGGGACCAATTTTATCCTTCACTACCCTCTTGCTTTTAATATTACTGGAGAAACTTTTCGGATTTACTTTCAACTTATTTGCAAAACCAACCTCGTATCTTGTTTTAGCTGTTCTATTCTCTTTCTTAAGATTCCTTTTACATTCTTTATATTCTTCGAGCAATTCCTTTACTCCATACTGCCTATATCTATTGTAGACATCAATCTTTTTCTGAACCAAGTGTCTATAATCCCTTGAAAACCATGGTGCTTTCAAACCTTTAATATTTTCTTTCAACCTATCAGGAACATGAAGATGCTGTACCGTCATAATTTCACCTTTAACTGACCTCCATTTCTCTATTACATTCTTCACATAAAACAACTTGACCCAATCCACTCTCTCTAAATCTCTTCGTATCTCCACAAAGTTAGGCTTTCTCCAATCAAAAATCTCAACTCGATGTCCAGTCCTAACCTTCTTCATAATTATATTGAAGCTAATGCTATTGCGACCACTGGACCCGAAGTGCTCCCCAACACATACATCTGTCAGATGACCTATCGCATTCCCTAACAGGAGATCCAAAACTGCCCCAACTCTAGTCGGTACTTCTATGTATTGTTGTAAAAAAACTATCCTGCACACATTTCACAAACTCTAAATCATCCAGCCCTTTTACAGAATGAGCTTCCCAATCTACGTGTGGAAAACTAAAAGCTCCCACAATCACTACCTTGTGTTTACTACAAATATCTGTTATTTCCTTACATATCTGCTCTTCCAACTCACTTTCCACATTAGGTGGCCTATCAGTGTTACTACACCTTTCACATTCCTCAATTCCACCCAAAATAGCCTCCCTAGAGGAGCTCTCTATTCATTCCTTGCAAAGCACCGCCATAAGATATTCTCGGATAAGCAATGCAACACCTCCTCATCTGGCCCCTCCTACTCTATCACAAATGAAGCAACTAAATCCAGCAATATTTATTTGCCAATCACACCCTTCCTGCAACCATGTTTCACTAATAGCTACAACATCATAATTCCTGGTATCAATCCACGCCTGAAGCACATTCGTATTTCTTACAATGCTCCTAGCATTAAAATCAATACATTTAAGATACACTCCACCTTCTCCTCTCTTATCATCCTTAACAATGCATTCAAATTTATTGTCTTTTTCTTTCTTTTCTGCTACATTTTCGGGCTGAGCGCATCCCTTCTTCATCACCTGCCTTTCCTCCCTCACACACTGTCTACTTACTTGCCCTACAGGTGAACTAACCTCCTCTCCCATAGATTCCTCAAATTGTTTCTCGCCCCCCCCCATCTTACTAGTTTAAAGTCTGCCCTGTAGCCCTAGCAAACCTCCCCGCTAGGATGTTGTTACCCCCAAGGTTCAAGTGTAACCCGTCATTCTTGAACAGGTCACGCCTGCCACAGAAGAGGTCCCAATGATCCGGAAACTTGAATCCCTGCCCCCTGTTCCAATCCCTCAGCCACTCATTCATCCTCCATCTAATTCTATTCCTACTCTCACTGTCGCGTGGCACAGGCAGTAATCCCGAGATTACTACCTTTGTGTTCCTTCTTCTGAGCTGCCTTCCCAACTCCCTATACTCTCGTTCCAGGACCTCTTCCCCTTTCCTACCTATGTCATTGGTACCTACATTTACCACGACCTCGTGGCTCCTCACACTCCCATTTCAGTATATCTTGGACGCGACCAGAAACGTCCAGATCCCTGGCAACAGGGAGGCAAACGACCATCTGGGACTCCCGATCACCTCCACAGGTAGGGATCCACCGCCTGTCTGAACCCCTGACTATCAAGTCCCCTATTACTATGGTTCTCTTTCTTCAATCCCTACCCTTCTGAGCTACAGGGCCGTCCTCTGTGCCGGAGGCCCGGCCACTGTCACTTCCTCCAGGTAGGCTGTACACCCCCCCCCCCCCAACAGTACTCAAAAATGAGTACTTATTATCAAGCGGTACAGCCACTGTGGAACTCTCTAGTACCTGCCTCTTCCCCTTCCTGACCGTTACCCACCTATCTGCCTCCCGTGGCCCCGGAGCGACCACCTGCCTGTAACTCCTTTCTATCACCTCCTCACTCTCCCTGACCAGGCGAAGGTCATCGAGCTGCAGCTCCAGTTCTCTAACTCGGCCCCACAGGAGCTGCAGTTCGGCGCACCTGGCGCAGATGTGGACGTCCAGGAGGCTCGGAGACTCCAGGATCTCCCACATCCGACACCGAGAACAACAAGCTGCCCTCACACTCGTACTTCCCGAATATCTGAAAATAACAAGGAGAGCTAAAATATAAGCCTACTGTGCCTTAGTCCGCCTAAGCCCTCTGAGACCAAGCCCAACACTCTGCTCCCGGCTCAATCCGCTGCCCGCAAACGAAGCTGCCCGCTGCTTAAGGCCGCGTTCTTTATATATCTTCCCTCCTTCCCAGGCCTCCTTCACGCGCCTGCGCAGTCCCGACTCTCAGAACTCCGATGTGAGAAGCAATTTGAAAATGGCCGCCGCCGCACTTCCTCTCAAAGACTTGCTGTGTCTTCCAAAAGTTCATTTAGAACTTAGATGAGGTGGGATTTCAACAGCTGGAGAGTGGCTGATCAAATGAATTGAATGTTCCTGACTGCTGTGGAAGCCACGTCGTTGGGTAATTTTATATGGAGTCTCAGATGGAATTTCAGAATGCAGAAGGGTATAATTGAAAAAAATAAACCCTTGAATGAAAGTCGTAGCAGCTGAGATGGTCGCTAATGGCTTAGTTCTGTTGTTATGTCACAGCCTCCTCTTCTTTCTGTTCATCCATGCTTCTACGTATAAGATCATACAACATCGGAGGAGAATTAGGCATTTTTGACATCGAGCCTGCTCCGCCAATTCATGAATACTGATCCAATTTTCCACTAATCGCTGAGGTCCTGCTTTGTTCACGCATCTCTTCGTGCCCTCACCAAGCAGTAACCTATCAACCTCTGCCTTGAATCTGCGTAATAGCCTCGACAGCTGCCTGTGGCAAAGAATTACACAGATATCCCAGCTGTTGGTTGAATCAGTCTCTCTTCATCTCAGATTTAAAATGGGCGCCCCCTGTATTCTGATACTGTGCCCTTTGGTTTTTGTCTCTGGCACCTTAGAAAACAAACTTGCCACATCCACTCTGTCAAGATGTTTCCTCATTAGAGTGGTGGCAATGAGGCCAATTTCACACAGTACAGGGAAGGTATAACCCTGTAGAAGGAAGGACAGGGTTGGTAATTTAAGATGTCAGCTGGTTTGATGAATTTACTCAATGAATAAAAAGGGGAAGTCTGTAAATCTTTGCAAGTTCCGATCGAACGAGACATATGGGGAGGAGGAGGAACCCAGAAAATAACCGAATTAGGACAAACACGAGGAAATTGCAGATGCTGGAAATATAAGGCAAAATCCACGGAATGCAGGAGGGACTTGGGAGGATATACATCTTCTATGGAAATAAATAAACAGCAGGAAATTTCACTTGAGACCCATCTGGAGGGAACTAAGAAATCCGGAAGTGTGAATTAAAGCTCAACGACAATCATGATTAAGGTGAATCACAGGGCATTCCACACATAGATCAAGAACAAGAGAAGATGGTAACACGTACCGGTAAAATACGAACTTATCTTCGGATACGGAGAATGTGCCGGACGTAATACTTCAGTACAGTATTTTCCAAGGAAACGGATATGGTGGATCAGTACTGTGTGTATAAATATGTTAGGGTCTTTCGATGTCAAGGGTAAGGTGCATTAAGTTGGCCATGTCCACAGCACCTCATTCGATTTACGTCAGCACATTGAAGGTCGCAAGCGACAAGATTTCTGGTGTCTTGACTAGTACCTTCGTGTCCTCCTGCCAGCTAGCACTCACCATTATGTAATCCATCCACTTATCCCGCTGAACCCAACCGGTGCAGTCTCCGCTTCTTCGGTGAAATCCAACAGAGTTTCGGGGAACGCTTCTGCTAGTCTTTCCCCTCCGTCCTGAGCAATTGTTAGGACTGCACTCTGGTCTGCCAAATTACTCCATTTTCCCATTCCCATTCTGAGAGTCTGTTCCCTAATTAATTAATTAATTAATTAATTAATATTTTTACAGATGCAGCGCCACCCCAACAAAATGCAGAGAATACGATTAAAAACTGAAGAGATCAGGGGACAATCTACAATCACTAATTAAACGTAGCAGGCAGTTCTTTGGACTGTGGAAGGACACCCGGGGAAAACGAGCACAGCGAACGAGTCGAACGTACTGAGTGTGCTGACTGAGGACGCCGGACGTGATCTGAGAACTCCGTTCGGCTACGTGCCCGACAACGGTCTTTCCTACTGGGTTGATATGTTTACTTGAGCAGCTCATATTCTGTCTAGATTCCTTCCTGAGGATATGAATATCGATTTCTCCAGGACCATTTTATTTGACCCTGCTCAACGTTTTCTCTTGTTCCATCCACTTTTCTGGCTCCTCTATCCTCCGTTCTCTTCTGCTCACTTACCCGTCTTCTCCACCAGGTGATCCTCCTTCCTCGCTTTTTCCATTGTCAAGTGTCCTCAGTTTCCCATTCATTCGTTCATTAATTCTTCCACCTATCACCGCACAGCTTCTTACGCAAACCCGCTCGCCCCTGCATTGCTCATCACTTATTTTCACATTCCCCCTGTCAGTAGGTAATCTAACCCATCATCCGCCTAGTCGGCCCCTTGTCCTTTCCAATCCAGAAAAAGGATCTTCAAGGTGTCAGCTTATTCTCTTTTTTGGAACATTACAGCACCAGAACATACCCACCAGAAAAAAAAGGGCCGACAAATGGCAGATGGAGTTTAATACAGACAAGTGTGAGGTATTACACTTTGGAAGGACAAACCGAAGTAGAAATAACAAGGTAAATGGTAGAACACTGAGGCGTGCAACAGAACAGAGGGATCTGGAAATACAAATGCATAATTCATTCAAAGTGACGTCACAGTTAGATAGGATCGTAAAGAGAGCTTTTGGTACATTGGCCTTTTGAAATTAAAATATTGAGTATAAGAGCTGGAATGATATAGTGAGGTTGTATAAGGCACTGGTGAGGCCAGATTTGGATTTTTGTGTGCAGTTTTGGTCACCGAATAAAAGGAAATTTATTAATATGGTTGTAAGACTGCAGAGAAGGTTTACAAGGATGTTGCCAGTACTTGAGAAACTGAGTTATAGAGGAAGGATGGATGGGTTAGGACTTTATGACCTGCGGTGTAGAGGAATGAGGAGAGATTCGATAGATGTGTGTAAAATTAGGATATGTATACATAGAGTGAATGCAAGCAACATTTTTTCCACTGAAGGTAGAGGAGAAAAAAAGCAGAGAATATGTGTTAACGGTGAAAATTGAAAAGATTAAAGGGAACATTAGAGAGGGGCTTCTTCACACAGAGTGTGGTGGGAGTGTGGAATGAGCTGCCAGATGAAATGTTGAATTTGGGCTCAACTATAACATTTAAGAAAATCTTGAACAGGTACATGGATGAGAGAAGTATGGAGAGATAGGTTCTATGTGAGGGTCAGTGGTACTAGGCAGAAAAATCTGTCGACACATCCAAGTAGGGACAGAAGGCCTGTTTCTATGCTGTAATGTTCTATGCTTATATGGTCCCACAAAGACGTGCCGAAACAGTTAAATTAGTTACATAATGGTAAAGTACTCATCTCTGCTTGCATCATGAGCATATCCTTACATTTTCCTCGTAGACACATCTCTGTCTCAGCGTCTCTTCAAGGTCAGTCCTCCTTGTGCCGCAACCACCACCCCAGGACGTGCATCCCATGCACCAACTACGCTCTGTGTAAAGGTCTTCCTCTTTAGAATTCATTTGAAATTACCGCCCGAAGATCCTGCGGCACATTGTGTATGTCTCAAAGTAATCGTTTTTTTTTTCGTGTCGTCTACAAGATTCTCTGTCAGATCATTTGCATACATTCGAGACAGTTATGTATATCACAAACCCCGGAACAACTCACTGCCGTCCATTACCTATGGGCTGTTATTTCTCTGTTGTGTGTAAGGTGCGATTATTGGGTTCCAACGTTGCAATCTCTGCCTACTTCTGGCGGCATACGAATCTGCTTTTTTTTAGAGTGTATCAAACAGCATCGACTGACATATCGTCGAGATATGTCTGTATTACTCTAACGCATCGAAGCAACAGAGGCAGATCTGTCGTATTGCTTAGAGAAAGTTATGATTTATCTTCGCACATTTCCAACCCATCTGCACTTTTCCGAATCTCCTTCAGGTTTTGCGTCGCCTACAATCATATTTATGAGTCAACCACGTTTTCTTCCAAGTTAAACAGCAGAACATCACCAAAACGTGTCACATGCAGAATGGCTGACTCCACCACTACAGTCTGTCCTCTTTGGCGAGCACAATTTTGAATCCTTGCTATCCAATCAGGCTTCCGGAACGGGTCGATCTCAGAATTCTTACTGCCTGTCGGCTCCCAACGCACGGGTAATGGCTGGCACAATGCTTCACGGTCCCAGCGAGTCATTAATCTACAATGACCAATTAACCTATTAGGATAGAGCGCCGTGGGAGGAAGCAGGAGCATGCCGAGGAAACCCAGTCGGTAACGCCTTTCAGGCAGCGGCAGGAAATGAGAACAGTCGATAAAAGGGTGAGAGAAAGCGGCCAGTGAAGATGTGCTTCGGCGATTCGGAGAGTTCACATACCAATCAGAATGTCAGGGGTAATGCTGCAGTACAGGACGCTATTCCTGAAGGGACAGCGGGAAAAACCTCTGATGTATCCACCTGTTGAAGCTGTTTATGCTAGAGCCATACTTCGGATGTCATCTCACATTCCGTGCAGACTCAAAATAAATAAATAGACATCTGGTGCTTTACCTCAGCAATCACCTTCCCCACATACCCAATGCAGTCAATTCAATTCGACGGATTGCACCACCACTGCGCACATGGCCCAAGAATTTCTTATTTATTTAGCAGAAGGGATTGCGATGGCAGTTAATGCTTGAGACGGACGGCCGAACGAAGATTGAAAGAGAAGATTTATGAGTGAGAGTTTCTGAATTATTTTTCGATGTAACAGACAGATTCCAAAGAACTCAGAATCAAGTGTAGATTTGCAGTCTGTCCACGGTAACCATTCTGCCCGAAACATTCAACAGATGGTACTCTTGGAAACAAAAGCTCTGGCCCGAGGAAAGCGCTGGAGATATATCGAGCGTAACTGAGTATGCATTCGCGGCGCACGCACAACCCGCAGGCGTATTGCGGTGGAGATGCAAAAACTTCGCATGGAAACTCTTGCAGAATCACCGACTTGGTGGAGCGGAAGCGCACATTACAGGCAACTCGTGAAGAATGTAAAGAAAAGGAGAAAAGAGGAGGAAGATTGGGAAGACGTCCCCTACCGTGTTCGGGTATAGATGAGGGGGGAGAGCAGGAGCTAATCGGAGCCGGCCGTAGCCACAATGGAACTGCAATGCCACTGACGAAATGGGATATTTTGAAGGGTATTAGAGCAGCGTCACCGAGCATGAATGCGGTCCTGACAACGCAGTGTGAAGTTTGCCATGAGACTAAAGAGCGATTTCACGTTCTCCTTCAGCTGCACCCTGAACCTAGCCTGGACAACGGCGTACAAGGCCGTGTTGGTGCAGCAGCTCAGCAGTTGCAGCATGTAGCCCAGCTCCCGCTGAGATGTCGGGGGTATCACGTAAATGTAAAAGATCACGCTATCCCACAAGGAATACACCGTCTGTAGCGCCCATAGCAGGATGAAATTCCCCGACATCACCAGCAGTAACAGGAGGGATTGCCTGCGTTTCTTCATCTCAGGGTCAGTAGGCGTCTCGCCATCGCGCGAACCACGGAGTCTCCTCCGGGCTCGGCTGGCTACTAAGACGTGCCGTATGGTTATACCGTTAAGCAGGAGAATCAAGAAAAAGGGGAATATTGGGGTGAGGATGAAATGAACCAGTTCAAATGTTGACTCCTGAGATGCCGAAAATAAACGAGGACTACTCAGACAGAGCACGGACGTCATTAATGTCGCATATTTCCCATCGAGCATAAAGTACCAGAAAATGTTCTTTACGCAGCTCAGCACAGTCACTGTCCCCAGAACCAGAGCCGCCGCTCTCCCGGTGCAGTATTTAAGTTTTAGCTTCGGAAAACCAATGGAGACAAATCGATCAAAGGTGAAAGTGACGGTGAACCAGACCGAACAGTCCGTGGCGGCGTAGAATCCGAATGCGTGGATGTTACACACGGGAACACGTAGTGACCACAGTAAAACCTCAAATGAGATGTAAGTCACCGGAATCTTGCTCAATACCAGATCGAAGAGAACGACGAGCTGATCCGCTGCTACCATGGCAACCAGGTACATTGTGACGCCTTTGGAGAGCCCGCACTTTCCACGAGACAGGATGACGATTGTCACCACGTTTACTGTGCGGAGAGGAGATAAAGACAAGTAACAGACATTACGTTGCAAACATTTTCCGAAAATAACATATTTTAATCGACAGCACTTCCGAGAGCAGAGATGGACATGGAACTGACCTATCTTCTAAGCAGATTATCGGGAATCATTATAAAATCGGTAGAGATAATTATGTAAATGCTGATCTTCAGAATAATCTAACTGAAACCTAGCGAGTATTGAATGTCCGAGATATCATGGCCGTGGGGAAGTGGCTTCTGTAGTGGGGAGGTCTGCACCATTGACGAGTTTTCACAAACGGAAGAAATCCGTTTGTCAGAGAGATGGGTAGAGATTTCTTTACACAGTGTGTCGAATTTATCTTCATATTGGGCCATCGAGGGCAATTCAATGGAGGCTTCGGCAGCGGAGAGTGAAAGGCACTTTATTCGTCGGGGCATCAATAGATAAGGGGAGAGACAGCCAGAATGTGGTTGACAGGGGTAATAAATCAACGATGATGAAATGGCGATGAAGGTCCAGTTCTCGAAAGAGCGAATTCAGCTCTCGAACCTTATGGGCTAAGTAGTGATATCCATGGATGGCTGGAATGTATTCTGATCTTTGGCACCGAGGAAGGAATTGCAAAGTGGAAGGTTTAAGCGAATACTTATTTCAGGTAACATGTTTCACGGTGACAAGTTCAAATCCACTCAACAGTAAATATGAGAGTAAATCAATAAAAAAGAAGAACACTAGTAATCGGAGCAGCAACAGTCCAACTGTTCGGACTGGCATGCTCCGGCAATGAAGATGATCATGGCCGATCTGACCATTGACTCATCGCCGCATACCTGCCTTTTCTTCATAGCGCTTAATTCTTCCACTAAATATATGACAGGTTTATAAAATATATATTAAATGAGGTTCCCTCCACAGCTTGATTGTGCTGATAATTCTATAGACTCCCCACCCGCTGGGAGAAGAAGTTCCCCCTCATCACGTCCTCAATTTACCCCCCAGAATCATCAGGCTATATCCCGTTGTTCTAGTCACAACTACCAGTGGAAGCCATTTTCTTGCCTAAAACTTATCTATCCCTTTCATAATTGCATATGTTTCTATATGATCTCCTCTCATCTTTCTGAAGTCAGGCGAGTACAGTCCCAGGCGACTCAATTTCTCGTCATAGTCTAATCAACTCATCTCTCGAATCAGCTGCTGAACCTCCGACAAAGGGATTCAGGAGACCAGAAATGCGCAGTTCTCCTGATGCCGTCTTGTCAGTACTTAGTGCAATTTCAGCAGAACATCCCCGCCCGAAAATTCAATCCCTCTGACAGCGAAGGCGAGCATTCCATTTGTTTTCTTGATATCCTGCTGCACCTGCAAACCGACTTGTATTGTGATGCAAGCAAAATCCCTCCTCACAGCAGCATCCCGCAATCGTTTAATTGTTCCTCCATTTGTCCTTCCTAAGTGGACGACCTCGGATTTTCCAGCATTGTACTCCATCTACCGAACGCTGGTACATTTGCTTAACCCATTTATATCCCGCTGCAGGCTTTCGTCTGCCTCGGCACTATTTTTTGCACGTGATATATCATGGCACTGGTATGCACACGTGACCTCATGCTCTGTTGCAGGTGAGACTATTTATTTATGTATTCAATTCAGCAATGCGGCACGCACCACAAAACTTCTACAAAGCCGTTGAATCCTGCCCTGACCCAACTGGACTCATCAATATGGGGACAATAAACTCCAGTATTTCTAGTGACCTCTGTACAGGAAGGACGTGTAAGCATAACAGGAAGTGTAGGTAAAATATGTTAGAATTTGACTGGATTGGGGAGTATTTCCCGTGAGGACAGGTTGCGTGTGCTTTGCTTTGTTGCTCTTGGAGTTAGGGTGTACGGAAGCTCACTTGGTGGAAGTGTTTGAGAGGAGAAGGAGCACAGATAACTTTTGCCTGACAGAATACTAACCGGTATCCCGACATCCCAAACGCTGGGAAGGTATTTTCCTCAATGCATAGACACATAGTAACATAAAAACAAATCCGAAACACAATAAAGGTCATTTGATCGACAATGCTGTGCCAATCATGTCCTTCCTTAGAAATCACCTAGAGATACAAATAGCCTTCTATTTTTGTAAGATCCATGTAACTTTCAGAAGTCTCTTAAAAGATTTTGTCGTGTCCGCTTCCTCCACCGTCGCTGGCAGCCCATTCCACGCACTCACCACTCTCTGAGTAAAAAAACTTACTCCTGACATATCCTCTGTACTTATTCCCCAGCACCTTAAAACTGTACTCACTCATGCTATCCATTTCCGCTCTAGGAAAAAAAATCTCTGACTATATACATTATCAATGCCTCTTATCATCTTGCACGCCGCTATCATATCACCTCTCATCCCCATCGCTCTAAGGAGTATAGATAGAGTTCACTCAACCTATTGTCATAAGGCATACTCCCCAATCTATGCACCATACTTGTAAACATCCTCTGCATCCTTTCTATGGTTGCCACATCCTCCCTGTAGTGAGGCAACTAGAAATAAGTATAGTACTCCAAGGGTGGTCTGACCAGGATCCCAGATAGCTGCAAAATTACATCTCGGCTGTGAAACTCAATCCCACGTTTGATGGATGCCAATGACCTGTCTACCTTCTTCACCACAGGGTCAAACCGCGCAGCGGCCTCAAGTGGCCAATGCACCCGAACACCAAGATCACAATAAAACCGACCTACATGCAGAATACGACCTGTCTGGAACATTACCTCCCCTTCTGTGGGAAACCTGGTTCTGATTTCACAAAGCAATGTCCCCTTGGATCCCATGCCGCCTTCCTTTCTGAAGCCTTGTATGGAGTACCTTATCAAGTGCCTTCAGCCGAGGTTTGCTGAAGCGGTACCGATTTGCCAGACTTGCCATGCAATTAGCATGTCGTTAGAAGACAGGTATGAAAGAGAAGCTGGATTATATTTTCCATTGCCAATATGTTTATTAGTTTCTACATAGAAGAATTCAGAGTAGAAAAAATGTACATAAAAGTTCATAAAAGATTTTGAAACAATTACATAATATACGGTCAAAATAACCTTCTTGCTATCCCGTATTCATGAATGTTAATCAATAGTAATATTGAACTATACTAATGTATTCCAACAAAAGAAATGATCTAACCCCTATCAAGACAGAAGTTGTTCATTCAGGAGAAAAGAAAGTAAAATACCTTCACATGTAATAAAAAATAATACTAGCCAATATCTGCGTTTAAGCAATGAATTGATGATTCAAGCCTAATTCAGAAAAGGTCTCCACAATGATTGAAAGTCTCGGCGAGATTTATAAATAGAACATCGAATCTTTTATAAATCTAACCATAATGTCGCATAACAATTGAGCATGAGTTGGAGGGGGAAAAATAACATCTCTCCATTTAACCAAAAGCTTCCTCCAAGCTATAAGAGAGCTAAAGGACAGAATGTGTAAATCAGGTGCCTTCAGCTTTAGATCTTGTCCTGCAATAAAGCGGAATGGGACCGTCAGAGGGTTAGGCTTAAAAGTGACATTAAACAGTAAGGAAAATAGTTTTTCTTCCCTTTCAAAACCCATTTATTCCAATTTGTCTGAACCCTCCATGACTGATTTAGATTTTTTTAAAGAATGGGAGAGATTGGGCATTAAATATTTTTACGATCTGTTTGCGGGAGCAAACATTTTTTATTTGAGCAATTGTCCGCTATATATAGCTTATCCAAAACTCACTGTTTCAGATAGCTGCAAATCTGGGACTTTTTAACATCTCAATTATGTACATTTCCGATAAGCTCAGATAAGAATTTACTAGACGTAATTTCTAGTGTGACTGTTTTTTCTATTGGTTCAATATCTAATATTTATGACATATTACTCGAGACAAGGAATGTTCCTTCAGACAAAATTAAGCATCTCTGTGAACAAGTTTTACGTACATCAATATCTGCAGAAACTTGGAATGAAATTTTTAAACTGGTTAACACTTCATCGTTATTTATGTGCTGGTTTTTCCCTCATATAATTTAAATTGGTACATGGAGCTCATGTAACTAAGGATACACGATCTCGGTTTTACTCGTATACATCTCCCTGCTGTGACAGATGTAATAACGGAGAAGCTTCAACAGCTTTAGGGTTGTCCGAATCTAGAAAAATATTGGATGGCTTATATTTTTCAACGTTAATAAAGAGGAGGAGACGAGACACTTACCATGAACAGCTACAATGGCGAGAACAGGGTAGTAAATCAGTTGGAAAGCGTGCAGAGCATGCGTGATTCGAGAATCCAACGTCAGCGTTTCATAATTTTCAACAAGATATTGATACGCCCAGAAAATATTCTTTGCAATTCCCGGAGCATTTCGCGAAACATTCCCCAGATTATGATCCATTGCTGGGAACTTGCAGGTTCCTGTTCGCAATCCAGCCTCCCTCCTCTCTCTATCTGGAGCCCACTGGTCTCACTAGACCTGTCGTTGTAAGCGAGACATATTAATAGAACAGGCAACCAGCAGACACACCTCCGCGGTGACGTCGACAATCCCCACGGTCACTCTGTTAACTAGGTTCTACGGAATGACAGGTGCAGTTAACCCTTTATTTGCAGACCGTCAGAGAAGCGATACAATCGAACAATTGGAAGTATATCTCATAATCCCAGCAGTCGCCTCTCCACGGATGCGTGCCGTGTCTGAAGATTGGCACAAAATTGAGAATCATATTGACACACAGTTGGACACTGATGAAAACCCAGTCTGAAATGAAGGCACACGTAGCAAGCAGAAAATAAAATTAGCAGCAATGATGATATAAACAGATTAAATTTATATTTGAATAGATAGTTCTTAAAAAAAAAAAAACATCCTTCGATAGGTAGATTGTTAATGCTACCGATTTACGTAATTTCGCAATCATAATTTTCAAATACAAATATTTGACTAGCGACCAATCGGGCCGACGGGGGATTTGGGAGGAGAGGATTTCAATCAGCACGGATATAAACTGCGACAGCGGGTTCTTACAGGGAAATGCAGCTTTGACCAGGCGGCGTTTGTGGTTGATCCACAAGAGGAAGACAGGGGCAAATTCAGTAGCCATCTTCTGAATGGCCCGAGAAGCAGGACATCTTCAGGCTTCTGCTCGCCGAGGCGGGAGCTCAGGGTGGCTTCTGCCAAAGTAGGTAAATACAAGAAAATCACTTGGCTGAGAATTTTTTTTTCCTTCACTTTTTTTAATATCTGATCAGATGAAGATGCTAGGCAGGATAGTTCAATATTCCGCTTGTGGGATCTGGGATGGCATAGAGAACTCCGGTAACACTGTCTACGGCAGCCGCAAGGGCTGTGTTCAGCTGCAGCTTCTGATAATCCGCGTTAAGGGCGTGGAGCTGGAATTGGCGAAGCTCCAGATCTTCGGGAGGCTGAACAGGACATATAGAGAGACAGTTCCACCCAGGAGACTGTGTGTCAATGTGGAAGCAGAAACGGCTGAATGTGGCCGGGCAGAGGCCCTGTGGCCATCCCCGGCAACATTTTGGATACCGCCGAGGAGTTTGAGGGGAGGGACGAGAACCTGACAGTGTTCAGTCACAGTGGTCGGATCTCAGGCTCTTAGGTTGCCTCTGTGACTCAGAAGAGAAGTGGGCGTTGAGCAGTGTATGTGTGTGTGTGTGCGTTTGGTTGGGTGGGTGGTCGGTAGCGTGATTGTCACGATGTGATGATGGGATAATCATTAGCGGTATGGACAGGTGGTTCTGTCGGCGACAACCTCAGGGATGTTTCGGACAGAGTTCTCAGCATTGCTAACGGGGTGTGTGAGCAGCTTGAAATCGGGGCCCACGAAGTTAGCAATAACATGGGTACCATCAGTGACGGAGTACTTCATAGCCAGTTCCAGGAGTTCAGAGATAAGTTAAAAGGCAGGACCTCCTGGATTTGCTGCCCGCGTTACGTGCTCTTGAGGTCGGAAGAGCCAATGCCTATACAGAGAGTATACAGTTTATTATATGGCGAAGTGGTTGTTTTTATATTTTAGCACTCTGAAAATGATTGGAACATACTTTTTTCTCCCTTACCACTGACTCATTTTGCAGAATTTCCTGTGGGTCTCCAACTCTGAATTTTAAATTTAAATATTCTTCCCATTTACTAAATAGTTCACGCCGCTATTCCCTCTGCCTCAGAGTAAGACTGGACACATCCCTACATTAAATTCCTAAATAATTATTTGACTCTTCTCCAGTCTGTCTAGTTCCTTCTGCAAACACCCGGCTTCCTCAGCTCTACCTGCTGTTCCATCTACCTTCGCATGAGACGCAAACCCTGTCAGAAAGCAATCAAATCCTTCAGTCAATCATAGACGTACAACGCGATAAGAAGCCGTCGCAACGCCGATTGCTGAAATACTACACTGATCACTGCCGTCCAATCAGAAAAAGGAAAGGATCTACGCAGTAATGTTTACAGACAACTCCGGAAGGCTACAATATTAAACACCATCAACGTAGTCGGAAAGTTCTGAGCAAATGAGAAATGAACGTGATTGGCTGTGTCCGGACAAGAGGTTTCACCATCTGCTGAGAAACAGAGAAGACACAACAACTCACTATAAATGCAAGAGTTAGATTGGAATATTTTTATACAAACCAGATTTCTAGAAAAAGTTGGGATATTTTGGAAAATGCAATAAAACAAAAATCTGTGATATGTTAATTCACGTGAACTTTTATTTAACTGAGAGAAGTATTAATAAAAGATTTTCAATAGTTTTACTGACCAACTTAATTGTATTTTGTAGATATACAGAAATTTAGAATTTGATGGCTGCAACACTCTAAACAAAAGTTGGGACAGAGGCATGTTTACCATTGTGTTACATCACCTTTCCTTTTAATAACACTTTTTTAATCGTTTTGGATTTGAGAATACTAATTTTAGTAGATTTGCAATTGGAAATTTTGTCCATTCTTGCTTGATATAAGACTTCAGCTGCTCAACAGACCGTGGTCTCCGTTGTCTGATTCTCCTCTTCATGATGCACCATACATTTTCAATAGGATATGGATCTGAACTGGCAGCAGGTCAGTCAAGCACACGCACTCTGTGTCTACAAAGCCACGCTGTTGTATCCCGTGCAGAATGTAGTCTTGCATTGTCCTGCTACAATCAGCATGGCCGTCCCGGAAAGACATACATGCAACTCACCCATGCGGTGCGATCTGTTGCACCCCCATACCATCACAGATGCTGGCTTTTGCACCTTTCGCTGATAACAATCAGGATGGTCGTTTTCATCTTTGGCACGGAGAACTCGACGTTCGTTTGTTCCCGAAGACTAGCTGAATTGTGGACTTATCTGACCACAGCACACGGTTCCACAGTCTTTCCGTCCATTTGAGATGAGCTCGGGCCCTGAAAACTCGCCGGCGTTTCTGCACAGAGTTGATGCAAGGCTTCATCCTTGCGTAATACAGTTTCAAGTTGCATTTCTGGATGCAGCGACGGACTGTTTTAAATGACAATGGTTTCCTGAAGTAATCCCGAGCCCAGATGGCTATAATTGTCACAGTAGCATGAGGGTTTCTCAGGCAGTGCCGCCTGAGGGCTCAAAGATCACGCGCCCTGAACAGTGGTGTCCGACCATGCCCTTGACGCACTAAGATATCTCTGAATTCTCTGAATCTTTTCACAACATTACGTACTCTAGATGTTGAAAGACCTAATTTCTCTACAATCCTGCGTTGGGAAATGTTCGTTTTGAACTGAACACCAATTCTCTCAAGAATTTTGGCACAAAGGGTTGAGCCACGATCCATCCATGCATGCAAAGACTGAGCCTGTGATGGACGCTACTTTTATACCCAGTCATTATTTCTTTAGTTCCTGAGAAGGAGAAGGTAACTCACCATGGACTCTCCCAATAATTATGACTTTCTGTCCTTTTGTACCCAGCGACTAGTCATTGACTCCGCCGTTTATCATATTGCAGACATTTTCTTGTGTTATGATGGAGGGGTGATGTAATTCCCCGCCTGTGTCAGGTCTCATAATGTACCTTTCCCGTTAGAGGTCATGGGATGGCCTGTTCCAAAAGGTATCATACGGGAAAGCCTTGCTGTGACGGAGGTCAGATCGTAGTTTAATTCGTCAGTTACTAGGATATACTGCGTATTCGTCTCATGAGGCAGTTTTGTTTTAAAGTGGTGTTTTACATTCAATCTTAAGTTTCTATGGTTATTGCCGGCAGTTTCGCCGCAACGCTGCCAGTTTTAGTCCAGTCGGATAGTGAATAATTTATGGATTATGGATAAACCGAAGGATCGAGAAAAGTTGATGTCGTCAGCAGTACTGCAGAGTTGACCTTCTTGATTCCTCGTTCAAAGAGATAGCAACCGGCATCCGAGATAATCCCTGCTATAAGAGCAGGAAGGATTCGGGCAATGACATTCGTCAAGGGAAAAGGGGCAGTTCTTTTGAGCCGTTTTATTTTCTTTCAACGTGATTCGCCCAGGTAGGATTGATTCGCCTGGGATCAGCAGTAACGTCACGACGCCGAGGAATTTGTTACTTCAGCTAACTCTCTTCACTTTGGCCGTCTCAATAACTTGAAATTTTACGATCAGCTTTTAAAGACTGTGTTCACATTTAACGCTTTCAGACTATGTTCGTATTTATCGCTTTAGTACTGTTCGAGTTGCCGTATAGCAGTTATCTTCTGTTTAAGTTTGTCCTTTGTTTACTGTTCGATTGTTGTTGAGCAGAGTTTAAATAAATATTTATTTATTTGTTTATTTAAAAAAAAACTGTCTGAGTTCTATATTGTTTGTTGCCGTGCCATAACAATTGGGGGCTCCCGGGTTTGGTTCCGTTTTGTGCATAAATGCTTGTTTAGTTTACTGTCTGTCTTGGAAATGGGAAATGCCCGATTCTTTTATTTGATTGGCTTCTGGGTGGTATTCGGCAACAATTAATTTTGTCGACATTCTGGCATCACCAGAGTTATTAGCGAAGGCGAAAAAGAGTGAAGTATCTGAGATTGCCACAGGTTGGAATTTTTGGGTTTTTCGACGGCTCCAACAAATCCTGTAATTCAGCTGAAAAATAGCAAGATATAGATTCGTGTGCTTTTGATGCAGCTGTGTATAATAGGTTCGCTGTATGGAAAGCAGCGGTCCACTTACACCTTGAACAGGTAGCTTTTGAGAAGCTTAGAATAGAGGCTGAGTTAAAACAGAAACAGTTGTAAGCTAACTTGGAACTCAGTCGGCTGGAAGCTGACAATAAAAGGAGTGAATTTGAACTGGCGACAGCGGAACTAAGGTCAGGTGATCAGTCATCTGATTCTGGAAAAACGTCGCAGTTAGTCCGGGCATTACATTCGGCCCTTCTTTGAGTCAAACAGGAGTAAGGCTTTCAATATTTTTAAACTGCTGCTGTGATTTCAGAGTAGCCGAAGCATAAATGTCCAGTGATGTTACAGGGTGTAACCATAGGCAAGGCATAACGAGTTTATAGAGCTTTAACTGCTGAGCAAGCATTTGATTATGACATTGTGAAGCAGCATATACTGAAATCTATGAACTGGTTCTGGAAACATATCGAGAAAGATGCAAACATTTGAAGAAATCTCTGGCCAATATATGTGGAATTTGGTTACGATAAAGCTGGGCGGTTTGAGAGATGGGTCTAAAAATGTAAATGTGGACTATAAAAATGGCGGAATTTAAAAGGAACATCCCTCTTGAAGTAAGTACATCCGCAAATGAGAGTGAAACAATGCTCCCTTTCAGGAGTCTGCCAAATTAGCTGATGAGTATGCTTTTTACACACCTATTTATGCATAACCCTTGGTTTAGCTGGTTGAAATTACTATATTACGTAGTTACTAATAAAATAATGATTGTTAACAGCAAAACCTGACTCCAGGTGTGTTCTATTGCTGCTGAACTTTGACAGTGTTGCGTGCATGTAAGAGGTACTTTCCCCAGGTTTGCGTGTACGTAACGAGACCAAGCTGAGCAAACTTCTAATACCCTAGCAGAAACCGTCTTTTGTTCTCGCAGTTTTCTCTATATTCCTAAAAAAGTATTTCCTATTCTCGCATTTCCCTATCGCTTGAGACCGAATTGTAGTATTGCTATAACAAAGTTGTCATTTCTCCGGCCACATTTCTAACTGGACTTTTACCAATCTCCCTCAACATTGACAACTCCATCACGTTTGTGACGTCTCCAAGAGTATTTACGAGTCACTCCGATTTTCATCCAAGTCAAACGCCGAAACATTTCCAACAATTGTCATATGCAACATGGCTGCCCTCCGCCACTGTCCTCTGTATTTTATTTGGAGCTATGCTATCCAATGCATCACGGTCTCATATCTCAGCCTAACTGAACGGGTCGTTCTCAAAACTCTTACTTCCAGTCTCATCCCAACAGTCGGGCCTTGACTGGCGCAATCCTTCACGGTCTGTGCGAACCTGCCAATACGACAATTTACAATGACCGATTAAACAATCAACACACAGGTGATTGGTCTGTGGGAGGATTCAGGAGTACACCAAGGACACCCAGGTGGTCACGGATTATCGGCACAGGAGGGAAATGGGTAGAACGGAGGATAAGCAACCGAAGAAGAGAAAGACCAAGCTACGAGGCAAACAATAAATAAATAAATAGACATCATATGCCCTTTTCTCCGCAATCACCATCCACACATACCCAATATGCTCAGCGGAATTCTACAGACAGAACTACGACGACAACTCAAGTCAAGTCACTTATTATCGTCGTCTCGACCATTACTGCTTGTACAGTGCACAGTAAAAACGATACAATGTTTTTCAGGACCATGATGCGACATGAAACAGGACAAAAACTTCACTGAACTACGTAAAAACGACATAAAAATACACTAGACTGCCGACCTACCCAGGACTGCATAAAGTTCACAAACCAGTGCAGACATTACAATGAATACCAAGCAACGCAATAGGCATCGGAGAGGGCAGTAATTTGGTGTCAGTCCAGACTCTGGGGATTGAAGAGTCTGATGACTTGGGGGAAGAAACTGTTACATAGTCTGGTCGTGAGAGCCCGAATCCATCGGTCCCTTTTCCTAGATGAAATGAGGAGAAGAGTTTGTGTCAAGGGTGTGTGGGGTCCTTCAAAACGCTGTTCGCTTTGCGGATGCAGCTTGTAGTGTAAATATCCGTGATGGCAGGAAGAGAGACCCCGATGATCTACTCAGCTGACCTCACTATCCGATGCAGCGTCTTTCGATCCGGGATGGTGCAAATCACGAACCAGGCAGTGATGCATCTACTCAGGATGTTCTCAATACATCCCCTGTAGAATGTGATGAGGATGGGGTGTGGGAGATGGACTTTCCTGAGCTTTCCCTGAAAGAAGAGAGTCATCTGGGCTTTCTGTGCGATGGAGCTGGTGTTGAGGGACCAGCTGAGATTCTTCCCAGGTGAACACGAAGAAGTCTGGTGCTCTTAACGATCTCTATAGTGGAGCCGTCGATATTCAGCGGGGAGTGGTCGCTCAGTGCCCTCCTGACGTCAACAACAATCTATTTTATTTTGTTCACATTCAGAGACAGGTTGTTGCCTGTGCAGCTGCCGGTTTGCCACTGCACCTCCTCTCTGTAAGCTGACTCGTCCCTCTTGCTGAGGAGACCCACCGCGGTCGTGTTATCGGCGAACGTGATCATGTGGGAGCTGTGTGTTGCAGCACAGTTATGGTTCAGCAGACTGAACAGCAGTGGAAGGAGCACACTGCCCTGGGGGCCTCCCGTGCTCAGTGTGATAGTGTTGGAGATGCTGCTCCTGATCCGGACTGTCTGTGTTCACAGTTATGGTTCAGCAGACTGAACAGCAGTGGAAGGAGCACACTGCCCTGGGGGCCTCCCGTGCTCAGTGTGATAGTGTTGGAGATGCTGCTCCTGATCCGGACTGTCTGTGTTCACAGTTATGGTTCAGCAGACTGAACAGCAGTGGATTGAGCACACTGCCCTGGGGGCCTCCCGTGCTCAGTGTGATAGTGTTGGAGATGCTGCTCCTGATCCTGACGGTCTGAGCTCTGCCAGTCTGGAAGTCAGTAATCCAGTTGCAGAGGGAGGTGTTCAGGCCCTAGGATCAGCTTTCCAATCAGTTTCTGAGGGATGATTGTGTTGAATTCTGAACTGAAGTCTATGAACAGCTTTCGAAGGTACCTGTTCTCTTGTGTCCAGGGGGATTAGGGCCAGGTGCAGGGTGTCCAAGAAATTCTTTAATTTCCAGAGGCTTTGCGATGGGGATTGCCACCAGGGCCGCAGGTTTAGATAATTCGTTTTACGAGTGCGAGTTGTTAACTTATTCTCCAGTTGGCAGACAGATCTCCAAAGAAATCCGCTGCGAGCGGTGACTTTCAGTCTGTTCGAAGTCACGGAACTTCCTGAACGGCTCAGAGGCCGAGGCTCTTGGAACCAATTGACCTCACCAGAGGAAGGAGATGGAGCTAAACTGGGCGAACCTGAGCAGGCATTTGTGCCGCCCGGAATACCGGCAGGGCACCACGATCGTGTTGCGATGGTGATGTCAAGGCTTCGCATGCAATCAAGGGTACAGTCACCCACTTGGTGGAACTGAGGGAGATATTACCGGGAACCCGTGAAGCAAGTAAACTGAAATGAGCAGAATGGAGGGAGACTGGGACTCTCCCTGAATCTGTTGGTGCATGGAGGGACTGAGGGCGGCAGCTATTCAGGAACGTCCACAGCCCCAATGAAACTGAAAATGTTACTGAAGAAATTGAAGATTGTGGGTCTTCACTGAGCATTGCTGCTCTCCTGACAACGACGAGAGAACTTTGTCATTAGACGGAAGGGAGATTTCACCATCTCCTTGAACTGCACCCTGAACCTGGCTTGGGCCACGGCGTAAAGGGCCGTGTTGGTGTAGCAGCTCAGGAGTTGAAACATGTAGCCCAGTTCTAGCAGAATTTTCGGGGGATTAGATTTAAAGTAAATATGCAGGATATCCCATACGGAATACACCGTCAGCAGTGCCACAGAAGGATAAAATTCCCAGACATCACGAGCAGTAACAGGAGAGATTGCCCGCGGTTCTTCATCTCCGGGTCGGCGGGCGTCTCGCCATCGCGCGAACCACGAAGTCTCCTTCGGGCTGGGCTGTCCAGTAAGATGTGGCTGATGGTTAAACTGTTGAGCAGGAGAATCAGAATAAAGGTTAATATTTGAGTAAGGAAGAAATTAATCATTAGAAATGTCACCAACTGAAGTGCGGAAAAGAAGTGGCGAATTCTCACACAGAGCAAGGACAGAATAAATACCTAATATTTCCCATCGAGCATAAAGTACCAGAAAATGTTCTTTACGCAGCTCAGCAGAGTCACTGTCCCCAGAACCAGAGCCGCCCCTCTCCCGGTGCAGTAATTTATTTTCAGCTGCTGAAAACAAATGGCGACAAATCGATCAAAGGTGAAAGCAACAGTGAACCAGACAGAACAGTCCGTCGCGGCATAGAGTATGACGGCGTGAATATTACACACGCGGACACGAAAATCCAGGAGAAAAGTTCCCATGGCATGCAAATCAACGGAATCCTGCTCAGTACCAGATCGAAGAGAAGGACCAGCTGCTCCGTTGCTACCATGGCAACCAGGTTCCTCGTAACGCCTTTGGAGAGACCGCACTTTCCCCGGGACAGGATGACGATTGTCACCACGTTCACTGTGCGGAGAGAAATAAAGACCACTAACACACACTCGGAATGAAATATTCTCTGAAATCAACTGTTTTAGTCGATAGCATTTCAAAGAGCAGAGATGGATATGAAATCGATGTATTTACGAAAGAGATAATCGAATCCATTATTAAATGTGTAGTGAGTGTAATGTACCTGCGAAGTTCAAGAGAATGGGGGGAATCTCACTGAAACCTATCGAATATTGCAAGGCCAAGATATAGTGGATTCGGAGAAGATAGCTACTGTAGTTTTGGAGTCTGAAACTTGAAGATGAGGATATACAACACATCACTTTAGAGCAGAGGTGGATAGAAATTTGTTTAGACCGAGGCTGGTGAATATGTTGAATTCCTCGCCGCAGACGGCTATGGGAGTAAGTTCATTTGACTGTTTGTAGGAGAGAGTGTTATATATTTGATTATTTGGGGCGTCAATGGATATAGTAAATGGGCGCCAGAATGTGGTTGAGAGGGATGGTAAATCAACTGTGACGGAATGGCGGAGAATCCTCGGTGTTCGAATGACGGATTTTAACTCCCGAACTCTACGGGCCAAGGAATGATAGCGATGTATCTGAAATGTATTCTAAACTTTGCTGTCAGGAGAAGGAGTTGAAAACCGGATGCGATGACGAACTGATTACTGATTAAGTGCCAAGTATCAGGGCGCCAGAGTACAAATTCCTTCAACAGTAAACTCGAGAGAACATTAGAGCTGAAGAGCTGAAGTTATAGTAGCTGGAATAGTTCATGTGTTCGGACTGGAATGCTCCGCCATTGAAGATGATCATGGTTGAGCTGACCATGGACATATCTCCAGCTGCCTGTTTTCTTTTTTTTTTTTTGTTTTTTTTTGTCCGCCGAAGCCCGTAATACCCTTACTACGCAAAAACCAATCCAAACTTCTCTGAAATATTTATACTGAAGTAGAGTCCACTTCTTCATTGGGCAGAGAATTCCACAGATTGACCACTCGCTGGGAAAAGCGGTTCCTCCACATCTCCGTCCTAAACTCACTCCACACAAGCTTCAGCTATGTCCCCTAATTCTAGTCTCAGCTACCACTGGAAACAACTTTCCTGTCCCAGTCTTATCTATCCCTTTCGTATTTTTATATAAAGATCGTCTCTGATACTTCTGAATTCCAGTGCCTCCAGTCGCACCCGACACAGTCTCTCCTTATAGTCTCGCCACCTCATGTCTGGAATCACAATGGGGAAACGACTTCAAGGCCAGTAAATCCCTCTTCAAGTCAGCGTACCAGACCTGTCCGCAGTACTCCTGCTGCCGCCTCAGCAGTACCTCGTGCATTTGCAGCATAATCACCATGCTCATAAATTCACCCCTCTAGCATTGAATGACAATATCCCATTTGCCTCCTTGTTCGCCAGCTGCTGCTGAAAACCAACCTTTTGTGATTGAAGAACAAACTGTCTACACTGCCTCCACATGGCAGCATACTGCAATCGTTTACCAGTTAATAATGTTCTATTTTTCCATTTGTCGTTCCCAAGGAGATGACTGCCCCTTCAGCAACATCGTGTTCCGTCCACCTGGGCGCTAATACTTCCGCTTAAACAAACGATATCCGTCTGCAGGCTTCCAGATTCCTCTGCGCTATTTGTGTAGGGGAAGATCATGGGAGTAATGATGCCCACGTTACTTCATTCTCTTTAATAGTTTGGGTTTTAGGTATTTACTTCTGTATTCATTCATTCATTCATTCATTCATTCCAGCGCTGCAGTCCCCTCCAACGAAATTCGAGATAGCTGAATTATCCTACCATGTCCTAATTGGACTATGAAACATAAATTAACGGAAGGAAGTGCATGTTTCACAGAGGGTGAAGATGTAACTTTACAGAATACTGCCTAGATTGGAGGACAATCACTGTGAGAAGAGGTTCCGAGAGCTCGAACATGTTTAGATGCGAGTGAAGATGCATGAGAGGACACTTGTTGGCAGTGCTTGAGATGAGAAGAGACACAGATGCCGTTTGCCTGACAGAGAAGAAACCGAGACGCTGACAGCCCCAAAGCTGGAGAGAAAACGTCCGTAATTCACTCAGCCGGTGTTGCTGAAGCGGTAACGGTTTGAGAGACCTGCCATGCAGTTAGCGCGTCGTTAGAGGACAAGTATGAAAGATAAGCTGATCGCTATTTGTCAACGTTAATCACCAGGAAGAGACAAGACTCTTACCAGGAACAGCTACAATGGCGAGTACAGGATAGTAAACCTTCTTGACGGTCTCAAGCGCCGGATGTATTTGAGTGCCCAACGGTACCATTTTAAGATTTTTATCCAGATATGGATATCGCCAGAAAATATTACTTACATATTCCGCAGAGTCCCGCGATGCATTTTGCAGATTCATTCCTGGGATACTCCAGATTCTCCTGTTCCCGATGCAGCCTCTGTACTCTCTACCTGGAGCCGCTGGTCTCCGATAGTGCAGAGTGACGGCTCTGATTGAGACAGGCGTTGAGAGAGAGACAGGTTAATAGTACAGGTAACCAGCAGCCACACCGCCGCGGTGACGTCGACAATCCTCCCTTAATTACGTTCTACGTTATGACGTACAGTTAACCATTTGTTTGTAGACATTCAGAGAAGCGATACAATTATTGACACAGGGCTAGACATTGATTTACAAGTCTGGAAAGGAAGGTACACGTAGCAAATCAAAAACAAGGAAACAAACAAGCAAGCAATAATGATGATATAAACAGATTAAAAATGTATATTGCTCAGAAGGTTCTTAAAAAACAGAGTTGCATAGGCTGATTGACGATGATATCGAGTTAGATTATTCCAAAATAATGATTTTCGGAAAAAAAATGAGCTTCGAACTAGCGGCCAATCTGACCATCGGGTGATTTCGGAGTCAGCACGGGTATAAAAAGCGACACCGGATCGTAACAGTGAAAAAAGATATTTGACCAGCGTCCAGGCGGCGTTTTGCCGTTGATCAGCAGGAGTAAGACAGGGTCAAATGCAATAGCCAGTCTGAATGGGGGGTCAAACAGGTCATCTTCAGGATTCTGCTCACCAAGGTGTTATCTCCGGCATAGAGATTATCTCTGGAATAGAGATATAGAGAGGGAGTTACACCCAGGAGGCAGGCAACAGGAGACTGTGTGATAGTCAGGAAGGAGAAATGGCTAAAGGGGACCAGGGCAGAGTTGCAGAATTCCCATGTGGCCATCCCCTTTAACATTTGGGATACCGTCGCTGAGTTTCGGGGGCGGGTTAATCACCTAACAGTGTTCACTCACAGTGTTGGACTCTCATGCACTTAGTTTGTCTCTGTGACACATAATGGAAGTTGTCGTTGAGTGGTGTACTTGAGTGTATGATGTTGTGGGGGGCAGAGTGAAAGTCACTCTGTGGTGCCAGTATATACGTTAGTGGTGCGGACAGGTAGTTCTGTCGGCGACAACGTCAGCGATAACTCAGATCGAGTCCTCAGTATTCTTAAATGGGTATGTGATCAGCAAGACATTGTTGACGATTGAGTTACCAATGGCATAGGTACAATGAGTGACGAAGTACTGTACTGCCAATTCCGGGAGTTAACAGTTCACTTAAATGTCAGGACCTTCCTTGATATGTTGCCCGTGCAACGGGATTATGAGGCAGGAAGCAGGAAGAATATACAAATTAATAGCTTGCTGAAGATTTGCTTTTATATTCAATTTCTCTGGAAATGGATGCTAACATTGCATTTGGCTTCCCTACAGTTCCGCAAATATTCTGACAGGAAATCTTCCCAAAAGGCTTTACACCTCTGCTTGTTTCAGTGTTCTCCCCTTTGTTAAAATAGTCCAGGCCTTTAGATAGCATACAGTTTATAACATGGCGAAGGAGTTGTTTTTATATACCAGTCCTCGGAAAATGGATTGGAACATGCATTTGGCTCACTCACCACTCACTGAATCTGCAGGTTTTCCTGTGTAATTGCAACTCTGATTTTTCAATACAAATGTTCTTCCCAATTACGAAATACTCCACGCCTTTATTCCATTTGCCAAAGAGTAAGACTCGGCACTTACCTACGTTATGTTCCTTCATAATTATTTGCCTCTTCTCCAGTCTGTCTAGTTCCTTCTGCAAGCACCTTGCTTCCTCAATGCTACCAGGCCGTCCATCTACCTTCACATGTGTTTCAAACCCTGTCACATGGCAGTCAAATCCTTCATCCAAATCATTGACGTACAACACGATAGGAAGCGGTCCCAACACCGATTGCTCCTGAACTCCACTGGTCACCGCATGTAATGTTCATGGACAACTCCAGAAGGCCACAATGTTAAACCTCCAGGATAGTTTGATAGATCTGAGCGAATGGGAAATGAGCGTGATTGGCTGTGTCCGGACATGAGTGTTCACCAGCTGCTGCGAAGCAGAAAGTTTACAAAATCTTACTATCAATGCGTGTCAGATTTCCACAAAGTATATGACTACCGAACAGTAATTACAGATGGGACAATCCATAATAACCGTCCGGATATCATAACAGGGGATAGACAAAGAACAACAACCTTATTCGGTAAAAGTCATTGCAACCACACAAAAAGTCCAGAAATCAATGCTTTAAAATACCACAACATTCAGAATTAAACCTTACGTACAATTCATAAACAATACCTTCACATTACGAACCGGGTCAAGCTTGATCCGTTCTAAGAATCCCCTAATAACAAGTGTCTACACCAAATTTTAAACCACAGTTCTTTTCAGAATATATGAATAGCCGATTTGACGTCAATAAGTCGTTGAGTGATCCTTAATTAATGTTTCCGTGAGCAGGGAAAGTGTATTTTTTAGAGAAAAAATCGTTATTGGAAAAAAGGCATCAACAATCACAATATCATGTCTTATTTTCCCTGAGGCATGAAAACGTAACGGCCACAATGATTTAAATATATTTGATGAAACTGAAAATGGCGAGAACATTCTGCAACGGTGGAGTTTCTAATATAAACATTTATAACCATTACAACCATCAAACACTGTCCTTAATGCTATATCATAAAATATCCTCATAACCACGATGTAATCATAAATATAAACTATTAATTAAACATTAACTAACATTTAACCAACACGCAAACCAAACAGAAATAATAACAATTGTCATTTGCAGACTAGTCTTCGCATGAAAAGGAGTGGTCGGATACCTTGCGTGTGTGACCCTTGTTACCCACATTTGCAGCAAGTTGTCCCTGCTTTACATTCGTTTTTTGAAGAGCTGCAGTTGTACCTCCTTCTCTTCGGTGCCCCTTTGTTGGCTTCTTCTGGGACTTGTTGTTCATCAGCGCCGGGTTCAGAACTGGGCACTGCCCTTACCACTGCTGCTGAGGCCGCTGTGCGGGAAGGTGGTGTCTCCTTTGCGTAAAAGGAGTATTAACAAAATCCTGCATTAATATCCTCCTACTTTTCATCTTGCTTGCCCTCCAGATAGCGTTCAGCGCACTCCATATGACAAAGGCGTTGTAGGTCGATATGTCAATGATGTTATGGACTATGGCGAGAGACAAGCGTGCTGTTCCCCTGAAGCAGCTCTGTGTACCTCGTACTTTCTCAAGATTATCCTCTACTCCTTTCTTGGCATTGGATTCAAGGATGATGACTGGTTTTGTGTCCTCCTAAACGCTGCCCTCTGCAACCTCATGTAATGTGCTCATAAGGATGTCATTCTTGTTCAACATTTCCATCTACGAGACAACTGTGGTGTCATGGGTGAAAGCAAACTTGGAGGACAAGACGTCTCTCCCCCTTGTTGCAATCACAGCAAGTGGCAGCTCAGGTTTGTCTCGCTTCACGGTGCCCACCATTGTGATTTTCTTATTCAGGAGCGTCTGACCAGGCTCCTAAGACGCGAAGCAGTCGTCTCAGTGTCCTCCTAGCCCTTCTGTCATCTCTAACACGACGCCAATGCCTTATTTTCTCTCCGGGGCTCCCCCAGCTCGCATCTCAGCATAGACTTGAATATTTCAAGCATAACTGGAACGTGTATCACAGGCTGCCCATAACTTTATTCCATATGTTACTGTGTTGTTAGGCAGAAGGGACAGCGAACAGCAAATACCCAAAAAAGGGTCTTCAAAGACCAGCAGATGCCTGTCTCGGTTGGAACCTGCGCAGGTGTGGTGGGAACGCAGGCAGTTCTCGCGACAGTATGAAGGTCCGCCGTTGTCACTATCGTGACTATCCGTCACTATTGTCCCATAAATATGTGCACAGACGTGGCATATACAGTTTCAGTTTTAAGTTTCCCTAAAACTAAAATATTCCATGATTTCTCCCAGACTGGTGGACCTAAAATCCATTTCAGTAGATACCGGTCGAAGTTAACCCAGCACAGCGCCATATAGAAAAAAAATTATACCACCTGTAGAAAATTTAAACATTTTAAAATATTTTCATTTTGGGGCCTTTTGGGTCACTTTAGGAAAAATGCATCAGGTTTCGGCGAAGAGAATGACATTTAAATTTGTTTTTAGTGCTATCAAATGTCAAATGGGATCACGTTTGATCCAAATAGTATGTCTGGGTTTAAATTGGAATGTGAAATTGGATGTAACATGAATAGGTTAAATATTGTTCCAATAATAATATTTATTAACAGTATTATCTCAAATCGTGGAGCACAAATTAGATTAGGCTGTTTCTGATGCTGCTATGTAAGATAGTTTCCATAAGTAAAACATCCATCCATTTACACCTGGAACAGGTTGCGTTAGAAAAGGTCAGAACAGAAGCTGAGTTAAAACATAAATAATCGGAAGCTAACTCGGAACTAAGTCCGTTGGAATCTGATTTTTTTAAATGGAATTTGAACTTGCTATGGCGGAATTAAGATCTGGTGATCAGTCCTGTGGTTCTCGAAAAATGTTTGATGTTAGCCAGCAAATTAAATTTAATAAAATTGAATCCTCCATTTACTTAAACCAAAGTAGAGAAATATTTTCAAAATTTTGGAACATTTGCTCTGATTTCAGTGTAGCCGAAAGAGAATTCTCCAGTGATGTTACACAGTGTAATTAACAGCAAGTCACAAGGATTTTATACAGGTTAAATGCTGGTGGAAGCATTTCATTATGATATTGTGAAGATACTGAAATCAGTGAACTGTTTCCGGAAGCACACAGGGAAAGATTCAGAAATATTAGAACATCGGTGGAAAAATACGTGGAATTTGCTTACAATAAAGCTGCGTGTTTTGAAAGATTCCTCTAAAAATATAAATGGGGACTATAATAAATGGAAATAGTAGATTTTAATGGAGGAATTAAACGGAAAATCCCTGTCCAAGTAAAGACATATTCAATTGAAACGGACGCTGCTACTTTGCAGGAGTCTGCTTACTCAGCTGATGAGTATGCATTCATCCAATTACATAGTCCGTGGGTATCTGGTGACTGTCTTATAACCATGATGTGCTTGAGTATCCGGTGAGCATGATGTAATGGTCTTGTGATAGTGGGGTGATGTAATTCCCCGACAGTGTGCGGGCACACAATGTAATTTTCCTGCTGGAGTTCATGTGCCGGCCTATTCCAACAGGTCTGATACTGGAAAGCATTGTTGTGACGCAGTTCAGTTCGTTGTTTAATTCGTCAGTTACTCAATTCCTCGGTTATTGACGGCAGTTTCTCCACAACGCTGCAAGTTTGTATCCAGTCGGAGAGTGGTGTATTTACCGGATTACAGAATACCCGCAGGATCCAGTGAAGTGGATGTCATTGGCCGTATTACAGGGTTGACCTTATTAATTCCTCGTTCAAAGGGATAGTAATCTGCATTCGAGATATTCCCTGCTGAGTTAAAACAGAATCAATTGGAAACTAACGTGGAACTAAATCGGTTAGATGCTGAAAAGAAAAACGAGGAAAACTAAACTTTCGATGGCCGAATTAAGGTCCGGGGTTCATCCTTCTGGCTCTAGAAAAAATGTCTGTTGTTAGTCAGGAAATTAAATTCTACCCTCCATTTAATGAAACAGAGGTAGAGATATAAATTTCCACATTTTGAAACTGTTGCTCTGGTTTCAGAGTAGCTAAAGGAGAAATGGCCAGTAATATTAATGTGTGTAATTATAGACAATGCACAACGAGGGTATAGAGCTTGAATTGCTTAGTAAGCACTTGGTTATGATATTGTAATTCTGCATATACTGAAATCTATGAAATGGTTCCGCAAGCATGTAGAGAAATATTCAGAAATTTTAAGAAATCCGTGGAAAAACATTACGTGAATTTGCCTAACACAAAGCAGTCTGTTTTATGCGATGGGCTTCCTCTAAAATGTTAATGGGGGCAATAATACATTGGAAGAGTTGATTTTACTTGAGTAATTTGAAAGGAACATCCCTGTTGTAGTAAGAAAATACTTCAAAGAGAGGGAGACTGCTACCTTGCAGGTGACTGCTAAATTAGCTGTTGAGAAGGCTTTAATTCTGTTACCTACCACGTGGGTTACTTGTGACTGTCTTATGACCATAGTGTAATTGAATGCCTGGTTAGCATGATGTAATGTGATGTGATGGAGGGGTAATGTAATTCCTCGCCAGTGTGATGTCACATGATGTAATTATCCCGCCAGATATCATGCGATACGCTGTTTTAACAGATATAAAGCGGGAAATGTTTGCTTTGATTTTTGTTTATTTTTTCTGTTACCCGGTTATGCTGCGAATTTGTCTCACGATGCAGTTTTGTTTTATAGTGGAGTTTTAATTTCTATCTTAAGTTTCAAATGTATTTGCCGGCAGATGTCCCACAACTCCGCCAGTTTTACTCCAGTCGGAGAGTGGTGAAATTACCGAATTGCGGGAAACCCGAAGCATCGAGTAAAGTTCTTGATGTCATCGGTAATACACGATTGACCTTATTGATTCCTTGTTCAAAGAGATGGTAACCTGCATCCGAGATAATCCCTGCTAAAAGAGCAGAAAAGATTGGGGCTGTGTCATTCGCAAAGGAGAAAGGTCAGTTCTTTTAAACCATTTTAATTTCCTACGTCGTAAATCCTTCGGGAAAGGAATAATTCGGCTGGAATCAGCAGTAAAATCACGTCGTCGAGGAATACGTTACTTCAGGATCGTGTCACCTAATCGACAGTCTGAATCACCTGCACATTTACTTTTATCGTTTTAAGACTCTGTTCGCATTTATAGAGTTAAGTACTGTTCGAGTTGTCCTATAGCAGTTAACTTCCGGTTAAGTTAGTCGTTTGTTAACTTTTCTATTGTTATTGAGCTGAGCTTATATAGGTGTTTCTTTGTCGATAAAAACACATTTCTCAGTTCTATATTCATTGTTGCTATACTATAACAACTGGGGGCTCGCGGGATATGTTCATTTTTTGTTCTTAAATGCTTGCTTACTTTCTAGTCTGTTCTTTAATAAAACGAAATACCCCATTCTTTAGTTTGATTGGTTAATGGGTGATATTCAGCAACAATGAATATTCACGAATTTTTCACATCACCTGTTATTAGCCAAGGCGAAAAAAAGTGAAGTATTTGAGATTGCTAGGAGATTTGAAATTAAAGATATTTCGTATGCTACAACAAAGCCTGTAATTCAGAGTAAAATCGCGTCACACTATGTAGAGTCGGGTGATTTTGTTGAAGCGTTTTTAGAAATGATTGCAATAAGTAATCTAGAGATGAGTGACAAATCGAACAAATGAAGTTAGAACAAAGTAAAGCCAACTTGGAACGAGGTCGGTTAGAAACTGAAAATAACCAGAGGAAATTTGAAGAAAGAGAAGCAAATAAAATGAGAGAATGGTATGCTAAAAAAGCTGAGAGAAAGGGCGAGTGTGAGCTTGGGATGGTGAACCTAAGGTCCGAAAATCAGTCCTGTGGTTGTAGGAAACCATTTGTTGCTCGTCGATTAGTTTTATTAGCTCCTCCATTTAATGAAACAGAAGGGGATAAATATTTTCAACATTTTGAAACTATTGCTCTAAGTTCAGAGTGACTGAAAGTGAAATGACCACTGATGTCAGAGAGTGAAATTAAAGGCAAGACACAACGAGTTTATACAGCTTTAATCGCTGAACAAGCACTTTGTGATATTGTGAAGCAGCATATACTGAAGACTGTGAATTGGTCCTGGAAGTATATAGAAAATGATGCAGAAATTTGAAGGTATCCTTGTAAAAAATCTCACGTGAAATCTCCCTACGATAAAGCTGTGTGTTTTGACAGAATGGGATACCTCTAAAAATGTAAATGGAAACTATAATAAATCGAAAGTACCGGTGTACTGGAGTAATTACTGGAGTAATGTAAAAAAAAATCCCTTTTGAAGTTAGGAAATACTTAAATGAGAGGGACACTGCTGCATTGCAGGAGACTGATGAGCTAAGTTAGCTGACGAGAATTCTTTAATCCTGTTACGTACCGCGTGTGTGTCTTGGGACTATGTTATGACCATGATGTAATTGAGTTTCTGGTGAGGATCATGTAATGCAATAGTCCTGTGATGGTGGGGTGAAGTAATTCGTCGTCAGTGTGAGGTTACATGATGTAATTTTGCTGCTAGAGGTCATATGATGGCCTATTCTAACATGTACCCAACGGGAAAGCCTTGCTGTGACGCAGATCAGTTCATTTTTTTTAATTCGTCCGTCACTCTGTTATGCTACATATTTGTCTCACGATGCAGATTTGGGCTAAAGTGGCGTTTTTCTTTCTGTATTAAGGTTCAAAGGTTATTGCCGGCGGATTCGCCACTACTCTGCCAGTTTTAGACCATTCAGAAAGCAAAGCAATTACCAAATAACAGAAAACACGAAAGATCGAGTAAGGTTGGTATCGTCGGCGGTAATACAGGGTTGAACTTATTAATTCCTCGTTCAGAGATATAGTAACCTGCATCCGAGATAACGCCTGCTATAAAAACAGAAATATTGGGGCAGTGTTATTGGTCAAGGATAGGGACAGTTGCTTCACCCTTTTCAATTTTCTTCGCCTTAATTCCTTCGGGTAACGCATATTTCTGCTGGGATCAGCAGTAACGTCACGTCGTCGATGATTTCCTACCTTCAGGAAAGTCTCTCCTATATGACTGTCTGAATTACTTGGAGTTTTGGATATGTCGTTTTAAGACTCTGTTTGCATTTATCGCCTTAAGACTGTGTTCGAATTTATCGAGTTGCCTTCTAAAACTTAACTTCCGTTTAAGTTAGGAGTTCGATTACTTTTCGATTGCTGTTGAACTGAGTTTAAATAAATGTTTGTTTGTTTATATTGTTACGTACCCCGTAACTCGGATAACAGACCAGCCGAAATGGAATGATACGTTGGAGTCTGGTGGAATGGTAACTAAAGGTGTTTATTTGTAAAATAAGCAAAACAGTACCAAAATGCAAACATACATATAAAACAGATTCGTAATAATAAACATAGAAGTGTAGGAATAATAATCAATAGTAAGAAACAAGCTCTATCAATGTGTAGGGGTAAATGTATTGTCACAGAAGAAAATAAAGTTCTATTCAGTTCGTGCTGAGGTAGCTGTTGTCTTGCAATTGTCGGAGAGAGAGAGAGAGAGAGAGAGAGAGAGAGAGAGAGAGAGAGAGAGAGAGAGAGAGAGAGAGAGAGAGAGAGAGAGAGAGAGAGAGAGAGAGAGAGAGAAATGTGCAGTTGCAGCAGGTAAATCTTCCGATGTCTTCTTGTTGCGTTGCACCGTTATGGTCAGCAGTAATGACCCTTCCATTCCAGAATAGACCGTTTTGAAGTGGTGAACTCGGTACCTAAACGGGGGGTGGACACACGCACAGGTCCCTACGTGTCTGCCTTCATCCACAGTGCTCCGGACCGATTCTCCTGAACAGATCCTCCGGGCCCCCACCTTCCTGCGGGTGGACAACACTCTTTCAGTGTCCCCTGGTGTGTCTGTGTTTGTCTCCGGAGACCCGTCTTCTATCCCCACTAACGGGGTATCAGCAATCCATCAACTCAATATGTCTATGTGCTTTAATCTAAGCCAATCCTGCTGTCTCCTCAGGAATGTTAACGAGCAAAGAAGCGTCCTTGTAGCAAAAGGTAAATAATCAGTGATGAAGCCATACTACATCAATCATTCGACTCTCTCTATTATATGTAGTAGATGCCTCTACCTCTGTTCTTCATCTCCCTCTCACTCTTTAGTAGCATAATTCCCGGGAGGTGGTGGGTTAGCTCTGGGCCCCATTTACATCTGGCTCATACAGCACACATAACACCCCAACCCTTCAAAGAATTTTCGCAATGTTGAATATTAAATAGTTTAAGGACATTACAGAGTTTAATATAACACAGAAGTGTTCATTAGCTACAAGAATAAAACAGATATACTTTCAAATTTACATCTGGATAAACAATCAGCAATTCCATTTTTAGTTGCCCTTTACATGTTGTATTTTAATATCGAATTCTTGTAACAACAGACTCCAACTGAATAACTGCCTGTTTTGATTCTTCTTGTTAGTCAAATATGCCAATGGGTTGTGATCATTATAAACGATCAATGACTTCTGTGCCGGACAAATGCAGACCTCAAAATGCTGTAACGCCTGGATAAGTGGTAATAATTCATTTTCTACAGCGGAATTAATTCTTAGATTAAGTGTATAGACAATAGACAATAGGTGCAAAAGTAGACCATTCGGCCCCTCGAGTCTGCACCGCCATTCTGAGATCATGGCTGATCATTCACTATCAATACCCAGTCCCTGCCTTGTCCCGTATCCCTTGATTCCCCTATCCATCAGATATCTATCCAGCTCCTTCTTGAAAGCATCCAGAGAATTGGCCTCCACCTTCTTCCGAGGCAGTGCATTCCACACCTCCACCACTCTCTGGGAGAAGAAGCTCTTCCTCAACTCTGTTTTAAATAACTGACCTCTTATTCTCAATCCATGCTCTCTGGTACTGGACTCTTCCAACATCTGGAACATATTTCCTGCCTCAATCCTATCAAATCCTTTAATTATCTTAAACGTTTCAATCAGATCCCCTCTCAATCTCCTCAATTCCAGCGTGTACAAGCTCAATCTCTCCAATCTCTCTGCATAAGACAGCCCTGCCATCCCAGGAATCAACCTAGTGAATCTACGCTGCACTTCCTCAATTGCCAGAATGTCCTTCCTTAAACCTGGAGACCAAAACTGTACACAATATTCCAGGTGTGGTCTCACCAGGGCCCTGTACAAATGCAAAAGAACATCCTTGCTCTTGTATTCAATCCCCCTTGTAACAAAGGCCAACATTCCATTTGCCCTCTTCACTGCCTGATGCACTTGCTCATTATATTATATTATAAACTGTGAACAAATACATGGGAGATTATAATTTAGTACATTACAGAAGTTTGTGCAAGTACTAATTTCTATTTTACTTTGCAATTTAACATTCAATCAATCCATTATGATATTCTCTTTATCTTTCCCAAGCTTTGTTACAATCAAAAAGTTAAGGGAAATTCCTGCAACATCAGATCCTGTTATTCAAAAAGGCATTTGGTCAACTCTTGTCTCTCTTCCACATAACTCTCATGTGTTTAGCTGGCTCACCAGCCCAGATTAGGCCTCCACCGACCCCATGCACAGTTGCTAGCGTATCACCAATGTTCTCCAAACTAAGCCCACTTGCTGAACCACTCAATTTCAAGCAAGTAATTAACTTTATCATCTGGATCTTTAATTCTATTAGTTCTTGTGGTAACACCAGCAGGCGACCCTATAAGTGAAAACAACATTTATATTTTGCCTCTCCAAATAACACACAGGAAAACCACCACCAAATTGTTTAGCCTTAAATTCCAAAACAAAGTGTAAATAATTCGTAGGGATCTTGTTAACAAATAATTGTTCAGTCTACGGTCCCTTCCCGTCAATCAATAGTTCTGAAACCAAACCCGACTTTAAAATTACCTTATCCTAATGTCCAGTAACACATTTTTTCCCTCTATATCTTCATTAAAATTCACCTCACCAGCTTTCATCAAATCCCTAATTTTTAGTACACCTTCCAACACAAGGAACGGAGGATTCACACTTTCTGCTGGTGCCGTTAACCCTTTCTTCACTGAACCAAGTCTATCTGACCCAAAACGACTGTATTCCTTTTTAAACCAAATCTGACACCTCCAAACTTTTCTGAGTTTGAACACAAGGTTCAGTACCCTGTGACTCCACGGGTAGCTTCACAACCTGGACACAGGTAAACGGGATATCCGCCTCTTCTAGGCTTTCAATACCATTCCCACTTTCAAATTCCAAGTTCCCCGGATCCTGCCAATTACTCTGTGGGCATCTCTCATCTGGAGTAAACACAAACTTGCGGGTTAAATCAACCTCGTCTGCTAACCCAGCAGAATCCCTCAAGGTAGCGGCATCCTTCACCTCTCGGAATGCCCTTATATAGTCGGGAACACACTAAATTATTCAACAAAAAACAGCTCCTTCAAGCTACACAAATCACCAGTGTCCAATCCTGGACGTTCTAGCTGCCACATCTGTTTCTCATGTTGGCTCTGTGCCTCCATAAATTCCGTCCTCATTCCAAAATGTTCACCTCAGTGTCAAATTCCTTCCTCATTCCAAAATGTTCACCTAATGACATCTTATGTGACAGATTCAAAATGTTTTCCCGATAAAGCTGCAGAGCCACCAACTGGTGTACCACCGCCCAATCCTCATCTGCTGGCAGTGTGGTCGGACTCCTCTTTCTTATTAATACTTCGTCCTTCAAATCGTAGTCCACGAGTCCCTCCTTAATTCCCTCCTCAGAGAGAGCTGCCTCTTTCAATGCCACAAGTTCCTCGTCACGTCTCTGCTCCTTTGATAAATTCCTTCCTTGCTAATAACAAATCCACCACCTCTCCTTTTCTTTCCTTAACCCCACTATACTTTTGCTCCTCATCCGGTAACCTTTGTCTGGGTCTGCTGCCTTGTCCCTTTTCTGCGATGCCCTTAACCTTTCTATTTACAACTCAAACTGCCTCTCTCTTTCCCTTTATTCTCTCTGCCTTTCAGCTTTTTACTTCAGCCTTTTAGCCTTTTCTGCATCCATCTTTCTTATCCGTAAGACATGCTTCATTTTCCTCTCCACCTCATACAGGCTGAATTTCTCCACCTGGAGCCGAAGCTGACACCCGTCAGCCTTCCTTTCAGGGAACAGCTCCAACACCTCTACCTGGAACACCTGCGAAATATAATACTTGGCTATTGCTCTCTGTATTTCCGACATTCTCATCGCCGGTTTTATCGCCGAGAGAATCAACCTTTTTGCAATTGTCAACAATTCCAACTTTCTGGCATCCTCTAATGCCTCCGAAGACGTTTCCCTTAGAAACGCGTCAATATCCATTTCTGGAGACTACGTTTTCGGTCTCCCACACAACAGAATCAAATAAGGTAATTTTATCCCGATCAATTCAACAACCGACCTATTAACATAGAAATCTCGGACGAGCCCCCAATTTTTTATGTACCCCGTAAATGGGATAGCAGACAGACAGAAATGGAATGATACGCTGGAGTCTGGTGGTACTGTAGCTAAAGGTGTTTATTAGTAAAATAAGAAAGAAGTATCAAAATGTAAAAATACATATAAAACAGGTTAACAATAATAAACATAGAAGTGTAGGAATAATAATCAATAATAAGAAACAAGCTCTATCTCTGTATAGGGATAAGTGAATTGTCATTGAATAATATAAAGTTCAGTTCAGTTCGTGCTGAGGTAGTTGTTGTTGTGTTGCAATTGTTGGAGGTAGAGAGAGAGAGAGGGAAAGAGGGAGAGAGAGAGAGAGAATGAGAGAGAGAGAGAGAGAGAGGGAGAGAGAGAGAGAGAGAGAGAGAGAGAGAGAGAGAGAGAGAGAGAGAGAGAGAGAGAGAGAGAGAGAGAGAGAGAGAGAGAGAGGGAGAGAGAGAGAGAGAGAGTGTTGTGCGGCTGCAGCAGGCAAACCTTCCGACGTCCTTTTGTTCCGTTGTACCGCTGAGGTCAGCGGTTATGTCCCTTCCATTCCAGAGTAGACCGTTCTTCAGTTTTGAACTCGTCACCCAGGCCAGGTTGGACACAAACACAAGTTCCCACCTTTCTTCCTTCCACAGTGCTTCAGACAGATTCTCCTGAACTGATCATCCACGCCCCTACCTTCCTGTGGTTGCACAACACTCTGTTTGTGTCCACTTATGTGTCTGAGGGTGTCTCCACAGAAACGTCTTTCATCCACCCCTGACCGGGTATCAGCCATCCATCAACTCCATATGTCCATGTCCATCAAACTAGGCAACCTCTGCTGTCTCCTCAGGAATGTTAACGAGCAAGAGTGTGTCCTTGTAGCGAAAGGTTAATAATCAGTGAAGAAGCCATAATACATAAATCATTCGTCTCTCCCCCTCTCTCACTTATCTGTAGCAGATGACTCGACCTCTGTTCTTCATCTTTCTATCTCATTAGCAGCATAGTTCCCTGGAGGATGGGCGTGGGGTTAGCTCTGGATACCATTTCCATCTGGCTCATTCAGCACACATAACAATATATAAAAATACCTGTCTCAGCTCTATATTCACTTATGCCGCAGCGTAACACTTAGGGGCTGTCGGGATATGTCACAAATTTCTGCTGAAATTCTTTTTACTTAGCAGTCAGTTTTGTGAAAGTGAAATACCCGATACAGTTGTTTGATTGGTTTGATGGTACTATTCAACAACAATGAATATTGGCGACTTTCTGGTCTCTCCAGGGTTATTAGCCAGGGCGAGAACGAGAGTTGTATCTGAAATTGCCACGGGTTGGAACTTAAGGGTATTTCGATGGCCACCTCAAAGCATGTAATTCAGAGGAATATCGCGCAACACTATATAGATTAGGGTGCTTTTGATGCAGCTGTGTTAGATAGGTTAGAGAGATCGGAATACCCAAATGATCGTGCAAAATTGATGTCATTGGCCGTAATACAGGGTTGACCTTATTGATTCCTCGTTCAAACAGATAGTAACCTGCAGTTGAGGTATTTTTTCTGCTATAAGTCCAACAAGAATTGGGGCTGTATCACTGGCCAATGAAAAAGGTCAGCTCCTTTAAGCCGTTTTAATTACCTTCGACGTAAATCCTTGGGATAAGGCATAGTTCGGCTGGGATCAGCAGTAACGTCACGTCGTCGAGGAATACGTAACTTCAGGAGACCATATCCTAAATGACTCTGTGGATTACTTAGACCTTTACATTTACCGTTCTCTGACTGTGTTCGCATTTATCTCTTTAAGACTTTGCTCGCATTCATTGAGTTGCATTTCAGTTAAGTTAGTAGTTTGCTTACTTTTCGATTGTTGTTGAGATGAGTTTAAATATAAGTTTCTTTGCTTATAAAAATCTGTCTCTGTTCTATATTCATTGCTGCCGTATCCTAACAATTGGGGTTTCTCGGGGTATGTTTATTTTTGTACTTAAATGCTTGTTTACTTTGAAGTCTGTATTGGAAAAAAAACAAATCCACGATTCTTTTATTTCATTGGTTGTTGGTGGTATTAGGAAACAATGAACATTAGGAGAAAATTCCCGCAACAACAGGGTTATTAGCGAAGGCGAAAAAAGAGTGATGTATCTGAGATTGCTGGCAGGCTGGAATTTAAGGGTTTATCGATCGCTACCATAAAGCCTATTATTCAGAGGAAAATTCCGGAGCACCATATAGATTAGGGTGTTATTGATGCAGCAGTGTTCGATAGCTTTCCTGTAAGTAAAGCAGCGGTCCTGTTACACCTGGAACAGGTAGCGTTAGAAAAGCTTAAAATTGATGCTGAGTTAAAAAAGAAACAATTGGAAATTAACTTGGAACTAAATCTGTTAGATGCTGAAAATAAAAAAAAGAGGAAAATTACACTTACTCTTTTTTTAAGAGGACGCCTCTCTTCCCTCAGTCACATCAACCTTGGGAATCATCCTTTCCGCATGAACTCAGCCTTGGCTTCTCAGCATTCGGAAGTTTGAAATGAGATCCCACCTCCTCTCGCTGAATCTCCAGCGAGCACAGACACAGAGCACTCAAACAGTTATAATATTATAAAACGTCCACTCCTGGAATCATGCTCGTGAACCTCCCCTGGGACCTCTCCGATGCCAGCAGGTTTTTTTTTTGTTATTTGAGGATCCGAAAACTGTTCACAACACTCACGCTGAGGCTTCAGCACTTCCTTGTAAAACTTCAGCATCGCATTACTGTTCCTGTATTCATGATGCTCTTGAAATGAATGTTTCCTTCTTTAGCTCCGACACTACCTACATGTTAGCCCTTTAGGTGTTCTGCTCAAGGACTCCGAATTCCCTTTGCAACTCACATTGGCGAATTTTCTCCACAATTAGCAAATAGTCTGCGCATTAATTTACAATACCGAAGCGCATAATCATGCACTTACCAACAGTGTACTTTCACTTGCCACTTTCTTGCCAATTCTCCTAGTCTGCCTGAAGTCCTCTGCAAACAACGTCTTTACTCAACAGTAGCTGCCTGGACACCATTTTTTCGAACATCTCCAAACTTTGAAACAGAACCATTTATTCCGTCATCTATGTCATTGACACAGAGCAATAACGGTCCAGACACAGACACGTTCGGAACACGACTAGTCACTGGGAGAGAACCCGAAACGGACCCTTTTATTCCCACTCCCTTGCTCCTACTGTTCAAACATGTTTCACGGCATTTGTTGTAATACCCGGGGCTCTTAATTTGGTAAGGAGACTTATGTGTGACACCTTGTCAAAGGTCTTTTGAAAGTCCAAATACATAAGATCCACGATACCCCCTATATCTATCCAACATGTATTCTTCTACAGGAAATCCGGCAGGTTCGTCAGGCAAGGATTTATCAGATTTCTGAGAAAGGTCAGTCCCTTGGGGCTGATGATATCGGCGCAGCGTACCGAGAGAGACAGCAGAGGAACGTTATCACTTTATCCTCTCTCGTCCTGTGTTACCGTATCCTTAACAATTGAACCCCAACATCTTCCCGATCACAGAGGTCAGGCTATCAGGTACATAACTCCCTTCCTACTATCTTTCTTCTTTCATAAAGAGTAACGTGGCATTTGCAATTTCTCTTCCTCTGCCACTATGAGAGAGACCAATGATTTTAGAAAGGTCATTGATAATGCGTCCACTCTCGCTTCCGCTCACTCTTTAAGAACCCTGAATGTCGAGTTAGAACCATTGAAAGATGGAACATTATAGCGCAGAACAGGCCTTTTGGCTTTTCCTGGCTGTCGCTGAACCATTTTTCTGCCTCGTCTCGCTGACCAGCTGCTGGACCATATCCCTCAATACAGCTCTCATCCATGTAGCTGTCCAATTTATTTTTCAATGTTAAAATTGAGTCCGCATTTACTACTTCATCTGGCATATCATTCCACACTCTCACCACTCTCTGTGTGAAGAAGAAACTCCCCGCCCAATGTTCCCTTTACACTTTTCACCCTTCAGCTTTAACCCATGTCCTACGATTTCTTTATCCCTTGGCTCAGTGAAAAACAAAATCTCAGTGGGGTTCATATGGTCCGGGTCCTATGTACCGTAAGGTCGATAAGCTTTATGAGCACCTTCTCTCCTGTGAGGATAACTGCACCCGCTTCTGTTCGTTCACGCACTACAGCTTCAGACACCTGCTAAAATCTTTCTCAGTTAAGATTGAAGCAAAATGCTCATTGATTTCATCTGTCATCTCGTTTAACCCCGTTGTATTTTCTCCTGCCTCATTGTCCAGCGAACCTACATACACTCTCATTTCTCATTGATATTTCTATATTGAAAAATATGTCACCACCTTGCTCCATATTCTTTATTAGCTTGCTTTCATATTTCATCTGATCCATTCGAATGATTCTTTTAGGTATACTCTGTAGGTTTTCAAAAGCTTCGTTATACGCTGTCTTCCCAGCAATTTTTGGTTTGTTATATTCCTTCTCTTTTGTTTTTACCTTTTGCCACCATTGCCCTAATTTGTCATTTGAGTGTTCATTTTTGAAATGATCAGGGAATATTTATCTGGAGTTCTGCCTTGGTGCGTTCCTAAGAGACAGGGAATTTATGGTAGGGTACGGGAACCACGATGCACAAAGACTGTAATAAATCTAGTCAAGAGGGATATAAAAGTTTACAAAAGTTCAGAGCGCTCGGTAATGTTAGAGATCTAGAAGTTATGAAGACTGATAGGATGGAGCTTCAAAAGTAAATTAGGAGAACCAGAAGGAGCTGGGAGAAGGCAATGCCGGGATAGATTGGGAAAACCACAAGGCATTCTACAAGTATTTGCCGAGCAGTAGGGAAAGAAGTGAAAGAACAGGACCTATCAAGTGTGACAGTGTCAAATTGTGTCTGGAACTGGAGGAAGTAGCAGAGCTACGTAATGAATATTTCGCTTCAATATTCACTATGGAATAGGAACCTTGTGACAGCAGACATGACCTGAAGCAGAGTGCAAGGTCTGAGCATGTCGACATTAAGAAAGAGGAGTTTTGGAAAGCATCAAGTTGGATAAATCTACGGGACAGGATAAAATGTATTCCAGGCTTCTGTAAGAGGGAAGGGAGGAGATTGCTGAGCCTCTGGCGATGATAGTTGCATCATAATGGGGACTGGAGAGGTTCTGGAGGATGGCAGAGTTGTGGATGTTTTTCCTTCATTAAAGAAAGTGAGTAGCTTTAGCCAACGAAATTATAGAACAGTGAGTCTTACCTTAATGGTTGGTAAGTTGATGGAGAAGATCCTGAGACGCAGAATTTATGAACATTTAGAGAGGTATAATATGATTAGGCATAGTCAGCATGGCTTTGTAAAGGGCAGGTTTTCCCTTACGAGTCAGATTTATTTATTTAAGAAGTGACTAAATACATTGATGAAGGGAGAACAGTAGTGTATATGTATTTCATCAAGGCATTTGATAAGGTACCCCATGAAAGGCTTATTGAGAAAGTAAGGAAACATGTGATCCAAGGGAACATTACTTTTTGAATCCATATCTGCCTTGTCTACAAACGGCAAAGGGTGGTTGTATACGTGTCATATTCTGCATGGAGGTCGGTAGCCTGCGGAGGACGTGTCCATAATACGGGACACTTACTCTTCGTGATTTTTATAAAACACCTGGATGAGAAAGTAGAGGGATGGGTTAGTAAGTTTGCAAATGGCGCAAATGTTGGTGGTGTTGTTGATAGTGTGGAGGGCTGTCGGAACTTACAGCGGGACATTGATAGTATGTAAAATTGGTCTGAGAAGAGTCAGCTGGAATTCCACCAATATATGTGTGAAGTGGTTCATTTTTGTAGGTCATATATGATGGAAGAATACAGCATTAATTTTAAGACTTAGCTGTGTGGAAGATCAGAGGGAGCATTGTATTCAAGCCCATAGGACGCGCAAATGAGCTGGGCAGGTTATCTCTGAGGTTAAGAATGCATACGGTGTGATTGTCTTCGTCAATCATAGAATTGAATTTAAGAGCCCAGTGGTAATGGTGCAGCTATATAGGACCCTGTTCAGACCCCACTTGGAGTACCACCCTAATTTCTGGTCACTTCACTACAGGAAGGATGTGGAAGCCGCAGAATGACATTTATAAGATTGTTGCCAGGATTGGGGAGCATGCCTTCTGAGAAAAGTTTGAGTGAACTCGATATTTTCTCCTTGGAGCGACGGACGATGAGATGTGACCTGTTAGAAGCGCATAAGATGATGAGAGTCATTTTCCGTGTTGATAGTCAGAGGCAATATCCCAGGGTTAAAATGGTTGCCACAAGAGGACACGGGTTTCAGGTGCTGGGGAATAGATATAGAGAAGATATCAGGGTTATTGTTCTATACTCAGAGAGTGGTGAATGCGTGAAATGCGCTGCCGGCAACGGTGGTGGATGGAGGTACGACAGGGTATTTTAAGAGGCTTTTGGATAGGTACATGGAGCTTTACAAAATAGAGGGCTATGGGTAAGCCTAGTAATTTCTAAGGTAGGAACATATGCGCCGAGTTGCCTATAATGTGCTGTAGGCTTTCTGTGCTTCTGTGTTTACATTTTTTGTTTTTGCAGAGCGTATCAAACGGATTGTCACAATCATAGACTTACCTGTCGACAAGATATTCCGTATATCTCAATCGCTTTGCAGAAACAGAGACCGAACGGCCGTTTAACTTTTACAAATTTATGATCTCCCTGACCACATTTTCAACCCATATGCACTTTGACCAACCTCCTTCAGCATCCACAACTCCATCACGTTTTGTGTCACCTACAAGCATATTTATGAGCCATCCCCATTTTCATCTAAGTTAAACGCCAGAACATCTCCAGCACTTGTCACATGCAGACTGGCTGCACTCCACCACGTACGGCTGTCCTCCATGTGAAAGATAAATTTGAATCCATGTTATCCAATGCAGCTCGGTCTTATGGATCAGTCACTGGGAACAGGCCCGTCGCTAAAGTCTTACTTCCAGTCAGCTCCTAACGCCGGGTCTTGGCTGGCACAATGCCTCATGGTTCCAGCGACCCTTCGGTATACAGTGAACAATTAAACTATTAAGATTTAGTGTTTGAGGTGTGGGAGGAGGCAACAGCATTCCGAGGAAACCCAGGCGGTCTCGCTGTACAGGATGCGACAGGAAATGAGGACAACAGTCGGTAATCAGACGGAGAAAGAAAAAATGCCAGACTACGAGGGACCCAGTAGAGTTGCGCGTCGCCGTTTCGGAGAGGATGCGTATCAAGCAGTATCTCAGGAGGAATAATACATTGCCAGATGCTATTCCTGAAGGTTCAGCAGGAAAAAAATCCGATGTATCCAGACCAATTGGAAGTGTTTATTCCAGAGCAGTACTCACATTTCTCAGTAAATAAGTAGTCATCCGGTGCCTTTACCTCAGCAATCACCTTCTCTCAGAGTATTCCCCCTCTTCGATGGACTGCCTACCCAGGCTGACGAGTTCCAACTACCCGAAACACCCAATGCACTCAGTACAATTCGACAGTCTAGGCCTTCAATGCACAAAGTATTTAATTGTTTATTTTATTTCCCAGAAGGCATTGTGATGGCAGTTGCCGCTTCAGAAGGACGAACGACGATCGAACGAGTGGTTTTGCAAGTGCGCGTTACTGAATTATTCTCGAAGAGGGTTATTTGTAGGTTGTCAGAGAAGCAATACAAAAACAGTTTGGAAGTATATCTCATAATCGCGGCACTCGGCACTCCACGGATGCGTGTCTTGTGTGTAAATTGGCACAAATATGAGAAAATTATTGGCACACAGCTAGAAACTGATATACAACCATTCTGGAAAGGAAGGTACACGTAGCAAATAGAAAATAAAATTAGCAACAATGATAATATAAACAGATTCAATATATAAGCAAATAGATCGTTCTTAAAAAATATAGTTGGATAGGTAGATTGTCAATGCTACTGAGTTAGATAAATTTGCAATCATAATTTTCAGATAAGGAGATTTGTTAGGATAGTACAGATGCCAGGCAGGATAGTTGAATGCTCCTCTTGTGGGATCTGCGAAGTCATAGAGAACTGCAGTAACCCTGACGAAGACAGCTGTGAGGGCTGAGTTCAGCCGCAGCATCTGACAACCGCGTTAAGGAGGTGGAACTGGAACTGGACGATCTCCAGGTCATTCGGGAGGCTGAAGTGGTGATGGACAAAACATACAGAGAGTCAGTTACACCCAGGACGCAGGGCACAGCAGTCTGTATGACAGTCATGAAGGAGAATCGGCTGAATGGGGCAGGGCAGATTTGCCCTGTGGCCATCTCCCTCAACATTTTGGACACCGTCGGGGAGTTTGAGAGACGGGAGAAGAACCTGACTGTGTTCAGTCACAGTGGTCGGGTCTCAGGCTCTTAGTTTGTCTCTGTGACTCATGAGAGAAGTGGGCGTTGAGCTGTTTCTGTGCGTGTTTCGTTGGGGGGCGGGGTCGGTAGCGTTAAAGTCACGATCTGATGACAGGATATTCAATAGCGATGCGGGCAGGTGTTTCTCTTGGCGAAAACGTCAGGGATATCCCGAATCGAGTACTCTTAAAAGGGTGTGTGAGCAGCTTGAAATCTGGCCCATGGAGTTAGCAATGACATGGGGACGATGAGTGACGAAGTACTTCTCGCCAGTTTCAGGAGTTAAGAGCGAAGTTAAAAGGCAGGGCCTCCTGGATTTGCTGCCCGTGCTACGTACTTCTGAGGCCGGAAAAAAGTTGACTATGAAAATTAATAGTTTGCTGAAGAGTTGTTTTTATTTCCCATTTCTCTGGAAATGGATGCTAACATTGCATTTGGCTGCCACACTGTTCTGCAAATTTTCCTTCAGTGAACTTTCCCTAAAGGCTCTGCACCTCTGATCTTTCTATGTTCTTCTCTCCTTTGTTAAAATAGCCCAGGCCTATACAGAGACTATACAGTTTATTATCTGGCGAAGGGGTTCTTTTTATGTAACAGCCCTCTGAAAATGGATTGGAACATGCATTTGTCTCCCTCAGCACTGACTCAATCTGCAGATTTTCCTGTGGGTCTCCAACACTGAATTTTCAACTTCCATGAAGTTTGGAATTTTCACAAACTTTGAAAGGCACAATATTAAACACCACCAGGTCAGTCAGAAAGTTCTGAGCGAATGAGAAATGAGCGTGATTGGTTATGTCCAGACATGAGTTTTCACCAGCTGCTGTGAAACGGAAAAGACGCAGCAACTTAGTATAAATACGAGAGTCAGATGATTTATGACAACCGAGCCGTAATTACAGATGGGACAATCCATAATAACCGTTCAGATGTAGAACAGAGGATAGACAACGAACAACAACTTATTCAATAGATAACGCCATTGTAATCACGCACTACATACAGAAATCAATGCTTGAAAAAGGCTACAATATTCGATAACTTCAGAGTATCGTCCGACTCAAGACTGACTCGGCCCAAGAACCCCCTCATAAAAAGTGACTATACTAAATTCTGAACCACAGATCTTTTTAGAACAAAATCAAAATTCTTACAGAAATGTATGGAAGAAATGTGGCAAATATTCATGGTATAGTTGGGTGGATTTCTGCATAGGTACGTTCCAATAAGGCAGGGAAGTTACAGTAGGGTACAGGAACCGTGGTGTGCAAAGGCTGTAATAAAGCCAGTCAAGAAAAAAACTAAAAGAAAAGCTTACAAAAGTTTCAGAGAGCGCGGCAATGATAGAGATCTGGAAGATAATAAGACTAACAGAGAGAAGTTTAAGAAGAAAATTAGGAGAGCCAGAATGGGTCATTAGAAGTCCTTAGCGAGATGGATGAAGGAAATCCCGAAAACATTCTACAAGTATGTGAAGAGGATAAGAAGTGTAATAATGGGACCTATCACGTCTGACAGTGGGACAGTGTGTATGGAGCCGGAGGAAATAGCAGAGGTAACTAATTAATAACTTAGTTTAGTATTCACTATGGAAAATGATCTTGGTGATTATAGTGATGATTGTCAGCAAAATTAAAAGCTTGAGCATTTAGATTTTATGAAAGAGGATGTGCTGGAGCATTTGGAACGAATGTTTTGAATATGTCTCTGGAACCCGATGAGATGTAGCTGGAGTCGAGGGAGCAGGTTGGTCGGCCTCTGACGATGTTCCTTGCATCATCAATTGGGAAGAAGAGGTTCCGAAGGATTGGCGGGTTGTGGATGCTGTTAATTTATTCATGAAAATGAGTAGAGACAGTCCATTTGTTCTATACATTTCTCTAAGATTTTTTTTGATCTCAAGAGATCTGTAGTTCAGAATCTGGTATAGTCACTTTTTATCAGGTGGTTCTTGGGCCGAATCAATCTTAAGCCGGACCATACTCTGAAGTTATAGAATATTTTATGTATGTTTATGTGATTACAATTGCTTTACCTATTGAATAAGTTGTTGTTCATTGTCTATCCTCTGTTACTACATCCCGACGGTTTTTATGAATTGTCCCTTTTGGAATTACTGCTCGGTAGTCATATAATCTGTTCCAATCAGACTCTTCCATTTATAGCAAGTTTTTGCTTCTTTTCTGTTTCACAGCAGCTGGTGAAAACTTTGAAAGATGCATTGGTGCAGAACCTTTTGGAAAAATGCACGACAGGAAAATTTGCAGAATAGTGGGGAAGCCAAATGCAATGTTAATATCCATTTCCAGAGAAATAGGATATATAATAGCAACTCTTCAGCAAATTATTTATTTCCATTTTGATCTTGCTTCCGGCCTCAGAAGTACTTAGCACGGGCAGCAAATCCAGGAGGCCCTGCCTTTCAATTTAATTTTCTCATATTTGAGACAATTTACAGACAAGACACGCATCCGTGGAGAGCAGACTGCCGGGATTTAAGACATACTTCCTTTCTGTTTCTGTTTTTGTATCGCTTCTACGACGGTCTGCAAATAAACGGTTAAATGCAGCTGTTATTCCGTAGAACCTAATTAAGGCAGAGTCCATCGGGATTGTTGACGTCACCGCGGAGGTGTGGCTGCTTGTTACCTGTTCAATTAATACGTCTCCATTACAACGACAGGTTTAGTGAGAGCTGCAACTATCCGCTATCAGAGACCAGCGGGCTCCAGACAGAGAGAGGACAGAGGCTGGATCGGGAACAGGAACCTGGATGTTACCAGCAATGGATCGTTATCTGGGGCATGAATCGCGGAATGCTGCAGGAATTGCGAAGACTGTTTTTTGGGCGTATCAAAATCTTGTTCAACATTATGAAACGCTGGAACTCGATTATCGAATTATATATGTTCTGAAGACTTTCCAACTGGTTTACTACCCTGTACTCGCCACTGTATCTGTTCCTAGTAAGTGTATCGTCTCTTCCTCTAGTTTAACGTTGAAAAATATGTCAACCAATATTTATCAAGATTCGGATAAGTCTAAATCATAGAATTAATGAAGCTGCTCCATTATGAGATCTGTCATAGTGAGGAGATATATCCGACGAAAAACGATATCGCTTATCCATAGTCAATTGAGCTCTCTGTACTACCTTAAAGTGCATGACGGAATGACTACATAGCGATGAAGTATTAACCAGTTTAAAAAATCCATTCCATGTTTTCTCAGATATTGATGTCTGTAAAGCTTTTTCCCAGAAATTTTTAATTTTGTCAAAAGGAACATTCTTCGTCTCCAGTAACATACCGTCAATATTATGTAAAACTATTATGAAAAGTTTTCAAACTAAAAAAATACATCTAGTAGGTTCTCATCTGAGCTAATAGGAAATATAAATAACTGAGATCTTAAAAATTCTCTGAATTGTAAATATCTAAAATAGAGAGTTTCGTGTAAGCTATATTTAGCTGACAATTGCTCAAGTGAAAAAAGTGGCTTCCTGTAACAAACAGTTCACAAACACTTAATATCCAATCTGTCGCATTCCTTAAAGACTAAATCTGTCATGGAGTGTTTAAAAATAGAATGAATGGGATTTGAAAGGGAAAATCTCTTTCCCGTTCTCTTTAAATTCATTTTAAGCCTATACCTCTGACGGCATTTTACGGTATATTTGCAGGACCAGAGATTATGCTGAAGGCATGTGATTTACATATTTTGACCTTTAACGCTCTTTTTGCTCGAAGGACGCTTTTGTTTAAATGGAAGGATGTTTTACATCCTACACTTGCTCAATGGTTATGCACAGTTATGTTATGTTTATATTTACTGAAGATTCGTTGTTCAATTTATGAATGTCGTCAATACTTTCAAACATGGTGGGGACCTTTTCTCGTTTTTTTCAAAACCTTCAAAACATTGTTTAAACTCAGATGTTGGCTAGTATGATTTTTTATTATATGAGAACGCATTTTACTTTCTTTTCCCCTTATGAACAGCTTCGGTATTGGTAGGGGTTGGATTGATTTTCTAATAAGTTAGTATAGTTCAGTATTATTATTGATTAACTTACATGAATACGGGGTAATAAGATTGTTATTATGAACAGATATAATGTAATTGTTATATTTAAAATCTTTTTCGGCCTTTTAAATACGCTTTCTGCTACTCTGTATTCTTCAATGTAGAAACTAATAGAAATATTGGGAACGGACAATAGATCCCCCTCTCTCTCTCTCTCTCTCTCTCTCTCTCTCTCTCTATATATATATATATATATATATATATATATATATATAGATAGATAGATAGATAGATAGATAGATAGATAGATAGATAGATAGATATACGAGCCGGCTTCTCAGTATACTTATTGATTATATATATAATGAGCTGAAAAAACAGGGTGTGATTAAGAATAGTCACACTGGAATTCTGCGTGGAAGGTCATGTTTGACAAATCTTTTTGAATTTTTTGAAGAGGTTACGAGAAAGTTTGACGGGGGGAAAGCGGTGTATGTTGTCTGTATGGACTTCTGCCAGGCCTCTGACAAGGTTCCGCACAGAAGGAGCAATCGTTATGTATTAATACTGAATCAGTAAAATCGTTTCAACGTGGCTCTATGGGAGATGCCAGAGCGTAGTAGTGGATAATTGTTTGTGAGGTCGGAGGCAGGACTAGTGGTGTGCCTCAGTGATCTGTACTGGGTCCCATGGTGTTTGTCATATACATTAATTATCTGGACGATGGGATGGTATATCGGATTAGTAAGAATGCAGATAATACTAAGGTATGTGGCGTTGTGGATAATCAAGTAGGTTTTCAAAGCTTGATAAGATATTTAGGCAAGTTAGAAGAGTGGGCTGAATGATGGTAGATGGAGTTTAATGCTGATGTGTGAGGTGTTACATTTTGTTAGGAATAATCCAAATCGTACATGCATAGTAAATGGATTGAAGAATGCAGAAGAACACAATGATCTAGGAATAACGGTGCATAGTTCCCAGAAGTTGGAATCTCATGTGGATAGGTTGGTGAAGAAAGGTTTTGGAAGGCTGGCCTTTATAACTCAGAGCATTGAGTATAGGAGTTGGGATGAAATGTTAAATTTGTACAAGGCATTAGTAAGGCAGAATTTGGAGTATTGTGTTCAGTTCCGGTCACCGAAGTATAGGAAAGATGTCAACAAAATAGAGAGAGTACAGAGAAGATTTAGTAGAATTTTACCTTGGTTGCAGTACTTAAGTTACAGGGAAAGGTTGAACAAATTAGGTTTTTATTCATTGGAGCGTAGAGGTTAGAGGACGGGTCTTGATAGAGGCATTTAAAATCATGATGGGCTTAGATAGAGTTGACGTGGGTAGGCACTTTTTCTATTGATTGTAGGTGAGATTCAAACAAGAGCACATGAGTTGAGAGTTAAGGGGCAAACAATTAAGGGTAACACGAGTGGTGATTTCTTTAATCAGAGAGTGGTAGCTGTGTGGAACGAGCTTCCAGTAGAAGTGGTAGAGGCAGGTTCGGTATTGTCATTTAAAGTAAAATTGGACAGGTATATGGACAGGAAAGGAATGGAGGGTTATGGTGTGAGTGCGGGCCAGTTGGACTAGGTGTGAGTCAGCGTTCGGCACAGACTAGAAGGGCCGAGATGGCCTGTTTCCGTGTTGTAGTTGTTGTATGGTTACATGGTATTTCTTCAGCAAACATCGCTTGAATGCATTTGATAAGTTGCTCAAAGCAAGACTTCAGAAAGTAAGGCGGAATGGGACCAAGTGGACATTGCATTGTGAATTCAGAACCGGCTTTCCCACGGAAGGGGAAGTGTTGTTGCAGACGGGTCATATTCTGAATGGAGATTTGTGATATTGGGATCTTAGTGATCGGGTGTATAGGGCACAAGAAGCTACCACGCCGGTTGACACTATGGTTAATTAGGCATATGTTGCATTGTCTTTCATCAAACGTGGGGTTGAGTTTCACATCCGAGAGGTAATGTTGCAGCTACATAGGGCCCTTTTGAGACCACACTTGCAGTACTGTGCTCAGTTCTGTTTGCCTCACTGAAGGGAGGATGTGGAACCTGTAGAAAGGGTGCAGAGGATATTTACAAGGATGTGGCCTGGATTACTGAACATGCCTTATGACAATAGGTTGAGAGAACTCGGCCTATACTCCTTAGAGTGACAGGGGAACGAGAGGTGATATGATAGCGGTGTTCAAGATGAAGAGAAGAATTGATCATGTGGAGCATCAGAGGCTTTTTTTTCCACCAGAGCGGACATGGCCAGTACAAGAGTTCACAGTCTTAACGTGCTTGGAAGTAGTTACAGAGGAGACGTCAAGAGCAAGTTTTGTACGCAGCGAGTGGTGAGTGCGTGAAATAGGATGCCGGAGACGGTGTTGGAGGCGGACACGAGAGGTACTTTTTAGAAGCTCCTGGATAGCTACATGGAACTTAGAGAAATGGAGGGCTATGCCTAACCTTAGCTTATTTCTAAGGGAAGGAAATGATTGGAAGTGCATTGTGGAACAATTGACCTCCATTGTGGTCCAGGATATTTTTTTTACGTTTTTATCTGCCCATGCATTGAGGAAAATACCTTCCCAGCGTTCATGATTTCGGGATCCCGGATAATCTTCTGTCAGGCAAACGTCAACTCTGCCTCTTCGCCTTTCTAATAATACCAGCAGGTGACCTTCCGTACTCATTAACTCCAAGAGAGGTAACACTGAGCACGCACAAACCCTCCTCACAGGGAATGCTGTGCAGTCCGGTCAGCACTCTGATACAATTCATCTGCACTTCCTGTTAAGCTTGCACTTCCTTCCAGTACAGAAGTGAACAGAACTTCAGGGCTTTCTGGCCCTTATAGTGATGAGTCCAGTTGGGTCAGGGCAGGATTAATCGGCTTGGTAGTAGTTTGGTGGAGAGGGCTGAATAGCTGAAATAAATAATTAATTACATAGACTCTCCTGTTATAGAGAATAAGGCCACGCGTTCGGCATCACTGCCATGATCTATCGCCGAGGTTGGAGCATGCAGATGGATATAAACAAATTAAGCGAAAGGACTAGCTAGAGTACAACGTTGGAAAATTCGAGGTCATCCACTTTGGAATAGCAGAGGGAAAAAAAGTGATAAACGATTGCAGAGTGCTGCTGTGCGGAGGGAGCTCGGTTGCATCTCAAAAAGGTTGGTTTGCAGGTGCAGCAGGCTGTCCAGAAGACAAATGGCATGTTCGGCTTCGCTGTCAAATGGATCGAATTTTCGAACAGGGAGGTCAGGCTGAAATTACACAAGATACTGGTGAGGCGGCGTCCAGGGTACTGTGCATCTTTTGGTCCCCTGACTTGCGGATGGGTAAACTGACTTTGTAGGAGGTTGTCCAGTTGATTCCAGCGATGAGGCTGTTCGGCTATGACGAGCAATTGAGTCGACTGGGACTGTACTCACTGGAATTCAGAAGGATGAGAGGAGCTCATATAGAAACATATTAAATTACGAAAGGCAGAGATAAGATAGAGAAGCAATTTTTTTCCACTGGTAGGAGCGACTAGAACCAGAGGAAAAAGCCTGAATATTCTGGGGAATATATTTCGGACCGTGATACGTGGAACTGCTTCTCCCAGCGGGTGGGGAATCTGTGGAATGCTCTGCTCAAGCAAGCAGTGGAGGCTACTTCAATTGATACATTTCAAACAGCCTGGCACATCTTCTTACATAGTGGAAAGATTCAGTGTTGTAAAAAAAGGCAGGTAGGCGGCGATGAGTCCCTGGTCTGGTCAACCATGATCATCTTCTTTGCCGGAGCATGGATTACCGAACAAAGGTACTATTGCTGCTCCAATTGCTAATACCCTTGTGTTCTCTAATGATCTCATGTTCTCATATGTTTGCAGTTGAGGGGAGTTGAACTTCTGTCATCGTGATACTTGGTAAATTAATCGTTTCATTATTCTCTGAAAACTACGCCTCTGCGGCTGTTTTTTTTTTTTCCGGTGCCAAGGATCAGGATACATTCCAGACAGCGATTGATATCACTGCTTAGCAGCAGAAGGCTTTATCTGAATTCGGCCATTCGTGCACCGAGCCCTCTCCGCCATTTCATTACAGCTGATTCATTATCCCTCTCAACCGCATTCTGGCGCCCACTCCCCGTATCAATTGATGGCTCGAAGATCCAAGAGCTTATCACTCTGCGCTGTAAAAGGTACCAATGAATTGGCCCCCATAGCTGTCACTAGCGAAAAATTCTACACATTCACCAGCCCCTGTGTAAACAAATTTCTACCCATCTCAGTTCCAAAGGGATGCCTTTCCTTTGTGAAATCTCGTCTTCAGGTGGAGACTCCATCAATACAGAAGCTACCTCACCACCTCCACGATATCTCGGCCTTTCAAAACTCGATAGTTTTCAATGAGATTCCCCTCATTGTAAATTCAGAATGTATCGATCCAAATGTGTGTTAATGATCTTTATCTCCGTCCGCACAGTGAACTTGGTGACAATCGTCATCCTGTCGCGGGGAAAGTGCGGTCTCGCCAAAGGGGTCACAAGATACCTGGTTGCCAATGTAGCAGCGGATCAGCTGGTCGTTTTCTCAGATCTGGTATTGAGCAGGATTCCGGTGACTTACATGCCATCGGAGTTTTTATTCTGGTCTTTGCGTGTTCCCGTGTGCAATATTCACGCCTGTATACTCTACGCCGCCACGGACTGTTCTGTTTGGTTCACCGTCGCTTTCACCTTTGATCGGTTTGTTGCTATTTGTTTTCAGAACTGGAAACTAAAATACTGCACCGAGAGAGTGTCGACTCTGGTTCTGGGGACAGTGACTGTGCTGAGCTGCGTAAAGAACATATTCTGGTATTTTTTTCTCGATGGGACATATTCGTCGGGAGTTACGTCCACGCTCTGTTTGAGAGGTGACGCTTTACTTTCCCCATCTCAGCAAGCAAAGTTTCTACTGATTCATTCCCTCCTCACCCCAATATTCCCATTTGCCCTGATTCTCCTGCTCAACAGTTTAACCATCAGACACGTCTTAGTGGCCAGCCGAGCCCGGAGGAGACTCCGTGGTTCGCGCGTTGGCGAGACGGCCTCCGACCCGGAGATGAAGAACCGCAGACAATCCCTCCTGTTACTACTGGTGATGTCGGGGAATTTCATCCTGTTGTGGGCTCCGCTGACGGTGTATTCCTTATGGGATAGCATATATTATTACATTTACGTTATACCCCCCGATTCTCTGCGGGAGTTGGGCTGCATGCTGCAACTGCTGAGCTGCTGCACCAACACGGCCCTTTACGCCACGGTCCAGGCCAGGTTCAGGGAGCAGCTGACCGAAACAGCGAAATCGCTCTTAAGTCTCATGCTAAAGTTCACTCTGCGTTGTCAAGACCGCATTAATCCTCGGTGATGCTTCTCCCATCCCGACGCAAAATATCCCATTTCGTCTGCCAGGTTACTACAGGAAAGATGTCAACCAAATAGTGAGAGAGAGAGAGAGAGAGAGAGAGAGAGAGGGTACAGCGGCGACTTACCTGGGTTTCAAACCGTAAGTTACAGAAAAATGCGGAACCAGCTAGGTCTTTATACTTTAGAGCGTAGAAGGTTGAGGGGGGAATTGATATAGGTATCTAAAATTATTAGTGGGTAGAGAAAGTTGACGAGAATAAGATTGTGCAATTGTGATTAGGGGAGATGCAAACAAGAGTACATGAGTTGAGAGTTACGGGGCAAAAGTTTAAGGGTAACACGAGGAGGAACTTCTTTACTCAGAGAGTGGTAGATCTGTGGAACGAGCTTACAGTCGAAGTGGTCCAAGCAGGTTCGGTATTGTCATTTAAATTAAAGTTGAATAGGTATATGGACAGTAACGGAATGGAGGGTTATGGGCTGAGTGCAGGTCGGTGTGACTAGGTGAGAGTCAGCGTTCCGCACGGACCGGAAGGGCCGAGATGGCCTGTTTCCGTGCTGTAATTATTGTATTGTTATATGGTTAATGGGCTATTGTTTATTGATTCCCAAGGAGTGTCTGCGGGAGCTGGACTACATGCTGCAACTGCTGAGCTGCTGCATCAGCACTGTCCTTGCCGTGGTCCAGGTCAGGTTCAGGGTGCAGCAAGAGACAATTAAATCGCTCTTAAGTCTCATGGCAGCGTTCACTCGGTGTTGTCGGGAGAGCATTAATCGCCGTTGACGCTCCCCCCATACCGCCGGAAAATATGCAATCCCGTCTGGTAGGTTAATTTGTCATTGTAAATTGAAGGGTCGCTCGGACAGTGAAGCGTTTGACCAGCCAAGCTCGGACCTTGGTGAATCGTCTGTTTTCCGACGGACCTGTTGCTGATCCACAAGACCGTGCTGCATTGAATAACATGGATTCAAATGGCCTGGACAGAGAGGGAAGATGTTAGTTGGGAAGCGTCGCCATTCTGCATGTGGGAAGTGTTGGGGATGTTCTGGCGTTTAATTTGGGAAAAAATGGTATGACTCACAAATATACTCGTGGCACTACTCGTGATGCAGTTCTTGATTTTGTGGGAGCTTCGTAAAAGTGCAGATGGGTTGAAAATGGGTTGAACAAATGTTAAAGCATTACTACGGCTCGGTCTCTGTTGCTTTGAAACGATAGAGAAGTACGGGAATAACTTGTCGACAGGTAAGTCTACGACTATGACTCCTCTGCTGTTTGATTCGCTCGACAAAACTATTTTTCAAAAAGTAGACCTTTGTATGCCTCCAGACAACGGGAGTCGGCAATGCAGGGATTTCAATGTGGTCACCCAGAAATCGTATTTTAATCACAACAGAGAAAGAACAGTCGTTCGGTAATGTTCGGCAGTGAGTTATTCCGGGGTTTGTGGTATTCATAAGTGACTCGAATGTATACAAATGAGCTGACTATTAATCTTGCAGACAACAGAAAAATCATTTATATTGAGACATACAGAAATTGACGGGGAATCTTCGGGTGGTACTTTCAAATGAACTCCAAAGAGCAAGACCTTCACATGTAGAGTAGTGGGTGCATGGGAGGCACTACCTGGTGTGCTGGTAGAGGCACAAGGAGGAGTGATCTTAAAGAGAAGCTGTGGCTGACATGTGTCTGTGCGGAAAGTGGAAGGATATGCTGACGATGCAAGCATGGAAGATTAGTTAGCCATTATATTTCTAAGGTAACTGGTTCAGAACGACTGTGGGACAACGAGACAGTTCTGGTGCTGTAATGTACCAAAGAGCAGAATGAATAACTTATACCTTGGAAACCTTTTAGTTTTCTGGATTGGAAAATACAAATGGGATCGGAGGAGTGGGAACCTGAGGACACGTGAATGTGTACGAAAGCAAGGAAGGTGGTTCAACAGGGGGTAGAAGGCCAGTAAGTGAAAAGCACAGAGGAGACGGGAGAGAAACTAGAAAAGCGGATGGAACAGGTGAATGTAGTGAGAGGGGGCAATTAAGCTGGTGGTAAACAATTCGATGTTCATACCCTCAGTTGGAAAACTACCTGGACAGAATATGAGCTGTTCCCCTAAAATTATCATTCCAGCAGCAAAGACCGTGGTCGGGCACTTGTGGCGGTGATAGAGTTTGCTCTAATAGTTTACTGTGTCCTTGCTCGACACCAGGGTGCGGCATCTCAGATTTATCTGGGTTAATTTACATCTATCCTGTCGCCGTTAATATCTACAACTCATCTGTGCTGTTTATATTATTTGCCAGTCTTCTACAGTGGACACAGCTCCAAGAACATTGGCACCATCCGCAAAAGTACGAGCCCACCCATCTAGATTTTCATCCGTTTCATTTATAGACATCACAAGCGGCAGGGATCCCAGCACAGATCACTGCCGAGCATCAATGATTGCGGATCTCCATCTCGAAGAAGTCCCTTCAGTCATCTTACGTTGCATTCTGTGCGCAACTATGTTCGGAATTCAAACAGCAAATTCGCCGCGGATCCCAAACCTTTAAAGATTCTGGGTCAGCCTCCCTTGAGGGAGTTTGTAAAACGCCTGACTGAAATCATGTAGAAAGCATCCACTGTTCTACCCTCATCAATCCCTTCGTCACATTGTTAAAATACTCATTCAAGTTGTGAGAAAAGATCAGCCTCGAACAAAGTTATCCTAGATCCCCCAAATCTCGCTGGGTTTCCAAACTCTCGTAAATCCTGTACTTGCGAATTTTTACCTCCTCTTTCCATATAACTGAAATGAGTCTCACTTATCCATATTTTCCGGGACTTTCACCGTTTCCCGTTTTTATAAAGAGATAAAACTGGCCAGTCCTACAGGAGCTCGCCTGTGACTGGAGGGGACATGGGGAAACCGAACAAGGACTCAGCAATATTCCCTCTTGCCTCTGTCAGAAACCGTGGGATACATTCCATCAGTTTCAGTGGAGCAAGACAACATTTTGGAGGCCCAATCACTCCGCCTCCTTGACTTCAAAACGTTGTAGCGTATTCATACACTAAACACTAATCTCCTTGTCCCCCACATCCGTTTCGTTGGAAATTGTGAAACAAAGTATTCAGTCAGTAGCTCCCCCGCCCCGCCCCCAATTCTGCGCATCCAAGGATATGATCTCATTTTATCGATGAGTGGCCCCACCCTCTCTTCCTCTTGATGAATGTATGGAATGCTTTGTAATTCACCTCATTCATGACTGCCAATGACTTTTCATTGAACCTCTCGGATTTTCCAATTTCCTCCAGATGGGTATCTAAAGAAGCGTCTGTTTTTTTAAAAAAAAATCTGTAGAAACTGTCTGTGTTTGGAGCTCCTCCAGTATTTTGTGTGTGTTTGCCCTGGATTTTCACCATCTGCAATCTCCTCGTGTTTGTCCTTTCTGGTTTCTTTTTACTGCCCATGTGTTTCGTTGGATCTGATCTTGGGAAATCTTCCATAATGCACCTTATTTTCCTTGAGTAAATTCATCAAATCGCCAGTCGTCTTATCTTTCCATCCCCGTCCTTCCTTCTATCAGGGACTGACCATCCCTGTACCAAGTGAAATTGCCCTCACTGACACCTATCTGATGGTGAAATAACTTGATAGATAAGATGTAGCGAGGATATTTCCTCTGGTTCGAGCGACCAAAGACAGCAGACAGAGCCTCAGAATACAGGGAGCTTTTAGTGAGGAGAAACCTATTCAAACAACAACTGGTGAAACTGTGTAATTCTTTGCCACCGGCAGCTGCCGAGGCCATTATGTATATTGAAGGCAACGTTGATAGGTTCCTGACTGGTTAGGGCGGAGAAACAAGGACCTGAGAGATTGGTGGAAAATTGTGTCAGTCATGGTGCAATGGTGGAGCAGACTCAATGGGCCAAACTGCCTAATTCTGCTTCGATATTGTACGGACCCATAAGTAGACGCATAGATGAACAGAGAGCAGAGGACGCTGAGACAAAACAGCACTATTGGACCATTCGCGACCATCGCGCCTGCTACAGCTTTCCATCAAGGGTCTTTTCAATTTTATCCTTCTGTCTTCTGAACTTCGTTTTGAAGCTCCACATTAAATTTACCCAAATACATGATTCCTCAGCCGTCAGGGTCAGTCAATTCCAGAGATTAGCCACTCTCTAGCTGTTTCAATTTCACCTCACGTCTGATCTAAATGGTCCAGCCTGTTCTGAGGTCGGGCCCTCTGTTCCCAGACTCCTCCGCATCCACTCTATCTTGTTCCTTTTAATATTCTATAGATTTCAATGAGATACCCTCAAATCGCGTCATTTTTGTAATCTCCACCGAGCACAGGCGCAGATCCTGAATCGTGAAATAATCAATTCCTGGAGTCATTATCGTGATCCTCCACTGGGCCCACTAAAATGTCATATGAACTGTTTTAGAAGGGGTGCGTGTTGAGGGAAGTGACGTGGGTGGCTGTACAAAGTTCATTGCTCTCAACATCGACACAGCCTACGACAATCTACTGATATGGCCATGAAAAAATCCTCAGCTAGTATATCCGAGATTTACCTGGACAGTTCCTCTCAGCGATTTCGCAGATAAACCAAGATGTGTAATTGATTCAGCTGCTTGCCAAATCAGTAGTGGTGTCTGATCGGCATATATATCTGGGGTAGATTGAAAATCTCTCTGAATTGATCCACACAACATCCTCTCGCTCGAAGCCAGCAGAACCGAAGATCCAACAACCGATCTTCGTTAGGGGATCAGAGGTGGCAAGGGACGGTAAACCTAAATTCCTGACCGTTATCGTATCTCAGCGTCCGATCCGGGACAATCGCGGAAGTCATTACGAAGAAGGAAAGACAGCAGCTTTACTGTCTGACAACACCTTTTCATGGCCTGTAAAACATTCAGAAACCTCTATCCATGCACTGTCAAGGGGACGATGATTGATTTCGTCACGTCCTGTTATCGATAAACCAGTGCACAGGAACAGAAAAACCTCGGGTCCAATCCATCGCAGTAACAGCCTTCCCCACCACTGAGCACATCTTCAAGGAGCGTAACCTGAAAAATGCAGCATCGATCATCAAGGACCTCCACCGTCCAGGACATGCGTTCTTCTCGCTGCGGTCATCGGGAAGGAGGGAAGGGAGCAGCATTTCCCACACAACAGCTTTGCACACAGTGGTTACCCAACAACAAATGGGCTCATGAAACAGCCTGAATAGCCTCGTTAACTTCAATTCTGAAATGCTTCCACAAGCTATTGACTCGCTTTCGAGAACTCTACAGCTCATGTTCTATGTGTTAGTTTTTGTCTGTCCAGCAATCTACCTCTCTATCTATCCATCCATTCATTCTTTCGTTCGACATTCGTATATTTTTGTTTGCACATTTTGTCATCTATTGCACATTGGTTATTTGCATGGTATCATTGTCGCACAGCTCTACGATATTTCAGTTGTTCTTCTCAGTTGTGCTTTGGATGCCAGTAAGAAAAGTGACCTCAAGGCAGCATTTAGTAACATAACAGAGTTTGATAATAATATTAATTTGACTTATACGAGACCGCATGAACAGTGACCCGATTGACAGAGAGCTGGAGAGTTCGGAATTAATCGTTGAACATGTTGATAGATTGGACATTGATGTAACACGGGTGAAGAATGCAGCACAATGGGAAGATCACGAGGTCGAGAGAAATCGTGGCAGTGTGTTCCCTCCTGAGAATAATAGACTGGAGTCTGGGGCAGGAGACGGAAGTCTACCAGGCTGTGCTCTTCAATCGTCCAGCCAATACGTGATTTGCAGAAGGGCTTCAGTAAGTTCTGAAGGTAAATGACGCAAGCAAAAGCAAAACAACTGTAAAAAAATGGGACATGCGAATAAAATATTTAGATAGTCAAAAATAAATTATCTTAAAGATGAAAATTTCGTGAATAAAAATCCGGACTAAGCAAAAGAAGTTAGAAAAATTTGCTGGCAGCCTGCTGGTTTATTGTAGCAGATTTCTTGCTGTCCAATTAGTATGGCAGCTTCAGGGAGAGCTTTCCGTGGCGAGGGTCTTTTTATTATGAGGTCCATTTTCTTGCTAGGATGTTCAATGTGTTGTTAATAGAACTATAACCATGGAAAAACCATGCTCACTCTGGCGTTCAACCGGTAAGAGTAAGAACAGCAGCTCGGAACTTTCAGATTATCCCGATGATGTTTAACATTGCGGCCCTCTGGAAATGTACATAAATATTACTGCGTATGTTCTTTTCTGATTTGGCCGGCGCCGATCAGTGGAGTTCCGCAGCACTCGGTGTTGGGAGCGCTTCTTATCCCGTTGTGCGTCGATGATTTGAACGAATGGTTTGATTGTTTTGTGACAGGATTTGCTGGCACTGCGAAGATAGATGGAAGGGCAGGTAGAGATGAGGAAGCAGGGTGCTTTCAGAAGTAATTGGCCAGACTAGGATATTACGCAAATAATTTTCAGAAGGAATATAGCGTAGCGAAGTGTCCAGTCTTACTCTTGGGCAGACGAAATAAATGTGTGGACTATTTTAACAATGGGGAGAACATTGAAGCGAGCAGAGGTGCTGAAGTCCCTGAGAGGATTTCCGACACGATACTATGTAGAAAATTGAGGAACACAAATACAATGTCAGCATCCATCTGCAGATGACAGGAATATAAATAAAACACTCTTTCGCAACGTATTAATCTGCCTACTCTTCCTGGTTCCGGCATGACAAGCACGTGACACGGGTAGCAATCTGGAGATCACAACGCTGCCCGCCCTGCCCTTTAACTTTGCTCTTAACACATTAAATGCTTGTTAGGAACATCGTCACTAATGTAATTGGCACCTACAGAGACCACGACATCTAGCTGGTCACCCTCCCACTTAAGAATGCTGTAGACTGGATTCGAGATATTCACGAGGTGGTTGCCGACAGAACCTCCTCTCTGCACCACTAACTAACGAATATCCTATCACCACAGAGTGCCTTCCGCATCCCCCCACACACAGCTCCCACTTCCCTTCTTAGTCACAGCGGCAAACTGAGTGGCAGAGACCCGAGCACTGTGACTGTACTCTGTTAGGGCGCTGGAACAGGGATCCAATCGCAGACCCTGCACTGTGCACACTGTGTTAATTATTGAGTCACAAATCACGATGTGCGAAGAATGCCGCCGTCAAAGTTCAGGCAGTGATCAGAGAAATCAGAGTCAGGAACAGGAAAGATGGGAGGCTGAGAGTCTGGAGATACCGGTTTGTTTTTTTTTTTGCTACGCTCTGGGGTCCAGGGAAAAGTCTGCATGCCTTCCCGCTTCTCGCAAAGGAGCGTTAAACTATCCTGCCTGGCATCTCTGGTAGCAGATAAAAAGAAGGGAAGGTCCCTCGTTCGACCCTTTCCATTGCGACGTACCTGGACCACGGCGTCTGGCTTTTCACCCTGCCACTTATGAATATTTAGTGCGATCAAAGATATCCTGGGCGTTCTTTTCCAGAGACCCTCCTGCTGCTCCCACTAATAATTATCCCCCATCACCAGATTGTGCTTTACACCTCCCCCTGCTCCCACACCACATTACATTCTTTGAGCTGTGAGCTTTCAATGCTGCAAACGCGCATGCTCCGTTATCAGGGACTCACAATTGTCTGCAGCTACCTGTATATGGATTTCAATAGGTTTCTCAATTTTGTGCACTCTTACAACTACAATACGCATCCGTGGGCAGCCAAATGCTGGGTTTATTAGATATACTTCAAACGTGCATTTGTAACGCTTCTCTGAAATCTGCAAATAAAGGTTTAACTGTACCTGTCATTCAGCAGAACTTAATGAGGGGAGTGTTCGTGGGGATTGCCGACGTCACCGCGGAGGTGTGGCTGCTGGTTGCCTGGTCTATTAATATATCTCACTCACAAATACAGATTCAGTTAGAGACGTCTGTCTACGCTGTTAGAGACGAGCGGATTTCAGATAGAGAAGACAGATGCTGAATCGGGAACGGGAATCTGCTCTGTCTCAGCAATGAATCATAATCTGCAAAATGCTTCGTGAAATGCTGAGGGAATCGCGAGGAATATTTTCGGAGTGTTTCAATATTTTGTTGTAAATTATGAAATGATGACGTTGGATTATCCAATTAAGTATGCACGTTGACCTTCCAAGTGATTTACTACCCTCTACTCGCCATTGTAGCTGTTCCTGGTAAGCTATTCGTCTCCTTCTCTTGATTACCGTTGAAAAATAAGTCAGCTTCTCTTTCAAAGCACTCCTCTAACGACTCGCTAATTGCATAGTTGCTCTCTCAAAGCGGTATCACTTCCGCAAACTTCGGCTGAGTGTATTTTATCAGGTAACCCGTACAAGGCTTCTTGAGAATATAAGGAGGAATATTCTGCATGGATGACGGTGCCTCAGGGATCTCTTATGGGACCACTGCTCTCTGTGAATTTTATTATTGACCTAGATGAATTAGTCGGGATATGGATTAGTAAATTTACTAATGTCACGAATGTTCGGGGTGCTGTGGATAGTTTGGAGGGCGGTCACAGGTTACAGAGCGACATAGATAGGATGCAAAACTGCGCTGAAAAGTGGCAGATGGAGTTCAACCCAGAGAAATGTGTCGTTCATAATTTTGGTTGGACAAATATGTTGGCAGAATATAGTCTCAATGGAAAGACGCATGACTGTGTGACGTTTGAGAGGGATCTTGTCGTCCCAGTGTTTGAGACTTTAAAAGCTGCTCTTCAGCTTGACTCTGTGGTAAAGAATGCCATCCGGTGTATTGGCCATCATCAATTGCGGGACTGAGATTAAGAACCGAGCGGTAATGTTGTAACTATATAGGACTCTGTGCCGACCACACATGAAGTACTGTGTTCTGTTCTACTTGCCGCACTACAGGAATGATTTGAAAACCATAGAAAGCGGGCAGAGCGGATTTATAAGGATGTTGCCTGGATGGGGAATGAGAATAGGTTGACTGAACTCAACTTGTTTTTTTTTTCTCGGAGCGACGGAGGATTTGAGGTGTATAAGATGACGGGAGGCATTAATCATGTGGATTTTCAGAGGCTTTTTCTCAGGGCTGAAAGGGCTGGCTCGAGAGGACACAATGGTAATTTTAGAATTAAGTATAGAGGAGCTGTCGGGTAAGTATTTTACGCAGTGAGAGGTGAGTGCGTGTAATGGGCTGCCAGCAATATTGGGGGAGGCGGATACGATAGGGTCTTTGAAGAGTCTCTTGTTTTGATACACGGAACATAGAAAAACAGAGGGCTATGCTTAACCCTGGGTAATTTCTACGTGAAGGATATTTTCGGTACAGCATTCAGACCGAATGGCCAGTGTAGTTCTGCCGGTTTTCTCTGTTTCGATGCATTGCGCAATTTCTCTTCCCAGCGTTGGTGCCCTCGGTGTCCCGATTAACACTCTGCCAGGCAAATATTATCTCTGCCTACTCTCCTGTCAATACTCCCACCATGGTGAACTCTCATGCACCTTCATTCCAAGAGAAGCAAATCTGAGCGCACACAAACTCTTCTCACAGGGAATGCTCTCCAATCCGGTCAGCATTGTGATACATTTCCAATGCACCCGCTGTGAAACTTACACGCCCTTCCTGTACTGAGGTGACCAGAACGTCTGCTGTTTCTGAATCTCTTAGTGATGAGTCCATTTTGGTCAGAGCAGGATTCATCAGCTTTACAGAAGTTTGTGTGAGTGTGCAGCATCGATGAATTAAATATATATATTAATAAATAGATAGCTATATAGATAAATGAATAGCTCCAGCCTCTCAGCTGCTGAAGAGTATGAGGTCACATCAGGCATCACCACTGCCATGACTTACGCCGTTACAAAGTGTGCTAAGGAAATTGAGAGCCTGCTGAGGGATATGGACAGGTTAAGCGAATTCAGTAGCGTCTGGCCGATGGAGCACAAAGTTGGTGAATGCGTGGTCACCCACTTGGGAAGGGCTTTACTTAAGTGGTAAACGATTGCTGTATGCTGTTGTGCGGAATGACATTGGAGTGCTTGTGCTTGAGTCACAAAAGTTTCGTTTGCAGGTGCAGCAGGCTATCAGGATGACAAATGGGACGTTGGTGTTCGTTGCCAGAGGAATTGAAATTCACCGCAAGCGGTCTACAAATTATACTGGTGAGGCAGTGTCTGGAGTACGGTGCAATTCAGGTCTCCTACTTGAGGAAGGATCGAAATGGATTTGTAGCCAGTTCACCAGTTGATTGCATAGATGAGGTGGTTCGACGATGAGGAGAAATTGAATCGCCTGGGCTAGTACTCGTTGGAATTCAGAAGTGTGAGAGAAAATCTTATAGAAACATTTAAAATTATCAAAGGGTTAGATAAAACAAGAAGTAGTAAAGTTGTTTCACTGGGAGGTAAGACAATAATTCTGGGAAATAGCCTGGTTTATAAATTTTGGACGGAGATGGGGAGGCACTGATTTTTTTTCCTAGAAACAGGTGAATCCGTGGACTTATCTGGACAATGACGCAATGGAGGTTAGCTCATTAAATATATTTAAGATAAGTTGACATTGTTGATGGCATAGTAGAAGAAGTAAGGTCTCTTAGAAAAAGGCTGGTATGCGGCGATGAGTCCGTGGACAGCTCAGCCATGAACAGCTTCACTGTCGGAGCATGCCAGACCGAACGGACAGACTATTCCCGCTCCTAATGCTATTATTCTCTCATGTTTGTAGTGGGAGCAGTTGAATTTCCGTCACCGTGCTACTTGGTACGTTAATCAGTTCATTATTCACTTAACACTTCCCGTTTGCAACTCCTTCCGGCGCGAATAATCTGAGCACATTCCAGCCATTGGTTGATATCACTGCGCTGAATTCGGCCTTTTGATCACTCAGCCTTCTACATCATTCCAACAAAGCTGTTTTGCCATCCCTCCCATCCACATTCTGGCACCTTCTCCCCGTATCAATTGAGGCCCCGACGCATCAAGAGCCGATCAATCCCCGGTACAAATAGTTTAAATGAACTTGCCACCATAGCCGTCCGTGCCGATGAATTCCACAAATTCACCAACCTCATTCTTTCGAAATTGCTCCCCATCTTTGTTCCAAAGAGCAAACGATGAAAATAATTGCAATTTGAGAATGTTTCCATCCAAAGGTGTGTTAATGGTCTTTACTTCTCTCCGCACAGTTAACGTGGTGACAATCGTCATCCTGTCGCGGGGAAAGTGCGGCCTCTCCAAAGGCGTCACAAGGTACTTGGTTGCCATGGTAGCAGCGGATCAGCTGGTCGTTCTCTTGGATCTGGTATTGAGCAAGTTTCCGATGAGTCACATGCCATCGGAGGTTTTCCTCTGGTTGTTTCGTGCTCCCGTCTGTAATATCCACGCCGTCGTGTTCTACGCCGCCACGGACTGTTCTGTCTGGTTCACCGTCACTTTCACCTTTGATCGATTTGTCGCCATTTCTTCTCCGAAGTTGGAACGAAAGTTCTGCACCGGGAAAGCGGCGGCTCTGATTCTGGGGACAGTGACTCTGCTGAGCTGCGTAAAGAACATTTTCTGGTACTTCTTGCTCCATGGGACATATTCGATGCTAGTTTCGTCCTTGCTCTGTTTCAGTTCTTATCGTTTTCTCTATCTCTGGAGACAACTTTTATTGTGATCAATTTTTCCTCACCCCAATATTCCACTTAGTCCTCATTCTGCTGCTCAACAGTTTAACCATCAGACACGTGTTAGTGGCCAGCTGAGCCCGGAGGAGACTCCGTTGTTCGCGCTTTGGCGAGGCGCCCGCCGACCCGGAGATGAAGAACCGGAGGAAATCCCTCATGCTATTGCTGCTGATGTCGGGGAATTTCATCCTACTGTGGGCGCTGCAGACGGCGAATTCCATATGGGATAGTCTGTTTGTTTACGTTCACGTGGTACCCCCAACTTCTCTGTGGGAGCTGGACTACATGTTGCAACTGCTGAGCTGCTGCACCAACACGGCCCTTTACGCCGTGGTTCAGGACAGGTTCAGGGTCCAGCTGATGGAGACGGTGAAATCGCCATTAAGTCTCATGCCAAAGTTGACTCGCTGTTGTCAGTACCACATGGATTTTCAGTGAGGCTTCTCCCATACCGATCAAATTACCCATTTAGTCTGAGGGGTTGATTGTTTTTTGTAAATGGAAGGGTCGCTGGGACCGTGAAGCTTTGTACCAGCCAAGGGCCGACGGTTGGGAACCGACCGGAAGTAAGACGTCTGAGCCGACCTGTGCTGGCAGGCTGATGCATGAGACAGAGCTGTATTGGATAGCACGGATACAACCTTCTCCTGGACGTAGAGGACAAAGGGTAGTGGTGAAGCAACGCCATTTTGCTATAACAAGTGCAGTTGTTCTGGCGTTTAACTTGAAAGAAAATGGGATGACTCATAAATGTGCTTGCAGCAACTCAAAACGTGATGGAGTTGTGGATGTTGAAGGACCTTGGTACAAGTGATGACGGGTTGAAAGTGTGGTCATGAAGTAATAACTATTTTTTTAAAGTAATGCGACAGTTCAGTCTCTGTTATTTGGAAACGCTAGAGGAATACCGGAATATCTCGTCGACAGGTAACTTAATGTTTCGGACCCCTCTGCTGTTTGATGCTCTCTGCAACAATTAAAAAACAGATTCGTATGCCGACTGAAGGTGGCAGTCGGCAATGCTGAGATTTCAGTGCACTTCCTACTGCGGTGCTTGAGGCACAAGGAGGAGTGACCTTGAAGGAAAGCTGAGACTGACATGAGCCTATGACGAAAATTGAAGGACATGGTCATCATGCAGGCAGGGAGGATTAGTTTGCGATTATATTGTCAATTTAACTGTTTGAGCACGACTGTAGGACGACAGGACTGTTCTAGTGCTGTAAAGTTCCAATGAAGCGAATGAACAACTCACACTTTGGAGACTTTCTTTCCGGATTGGAAAGGACGAAGGGCCGGCTGAGGAGATGATGTGGCAGATTACCTGCTGACCTGGGAATTATGAAAGTGTGTGATGAGCGCCTGAGTGGCGAGTAAGACGCTTTGCGGTGATCGGTGTAAGAGGTAAGGAAACGGAGGAGGAGGAATCTCAGGAGACTTGATAGTGGATGAATGCCAGTAAGGAGATTCTCCCAGTGGAGAAGCTGGGTAAGTGAACTGGGCAGAAGAGACGAGAAAAGAAACAAAAAAAGCGGATGGAGTAGGAAAAGCTAGTGAACTGGGACAAATAAGCTGTTACTGGAGATGTGGAAGTTCATACCCTCAGGAAGGAAACTCCCGGGCAGACTATGAGCTGTTCCCCTCGAAGTATCATTCCAGCAGCACCGACCCTGGTCTGTCAATTAGCTTAACGATTAGCATCGCAGTTCGTACATAACTTCCGGTCCTCAGTAAGGACAAACTGTACGTCCGGCTCGTTCAACTTGCTAGTTATCCCCATGTGTCTCTCCGCAGACCAAAGAGCTATCCGGTACGTAAACTGGTTTTTGTGCATTCCCTTTTTGATTAGAGTGACATCGCATTCCCTGACTTTGTTGGGGCGGACCTCTAGCTGGAAATATATTAAATAGTTCAAGAATAAACTCTCAGAATGTGAAGGGGAAGATTGAGTAGATTTGCAGACCAGAATGCAGTTCTAACTATTGCGCAGGACGGTGCCGAAGGACTCGCAGAAACTTTCCCCGAATCTCAATCGGATTACACCGAGGAGGTGGAGTCCGCACTGCACTGGCAACACCGGGTACAACAGGCGAAACCGGCAGATTGGCAGGTGAAGTGTCACCTCAACTGAAAGGCCGGTTTGGGACCCGGAACGTCGGTGCAGGAGAATATGTGCGGGCCGCCGCAGCACTGTTCCCGCTTGCAGGCGCCAGGACGAAGATCAATGAGGAGTCAATTAAAGCTGCTGGAGCGGCATCCGAACCCATAATATGGTCATGATTATTAAACAAGCGTATGGGTTCCTGTACCGGCTGCGAGAAAAATATGTTTTTATATAAATTGAATGCAGTCCAGTCCATGACGGGTAAAAGCCTTCTCATTTTTGACGACATCTACAAGGAATGCAGTAGCAGCAAAGCAACAGAACCATTGAACCATAGAACATTACAGTAAAGAAACAAGCCTGTTGACCCTTCGTGGCTGTGCGGAACAATTTTTCTTCCTCGTCCCACTGAACTACACCCGGACCATGTCCCTTCATACAGCTCTGATATATGCACATGTCCAAGGTTTTCATAAATGTTAAAAGAACGCCCGTATTTACCACCTCAACTTGCAGATCGTTACACACTCCCACCAGTCTCTGTATGAAGAATCTCCCCCAAGCCCCTAATGTTTATTAAACTTTCCGCACTTCTTCCTTATCCCATGCCATCTTTTTTTTAATCTCCCCTATCCTCAATGTAAAATGACTGTTTGCATTCACTCTATCAGTACCCATCATAACTTTATATGTACCTCTATCAAATATCCCCTCATTCATCTGCGCTCCAGGGAATAAAGTTTTAACCTATTCAACCCTTCTCTGTGACTCAGTTGCTCATGTCCCGACTACATCCTTATAAACTTTCTCTGCACTCTTCCAAACTTATTAATATCTTTCCTGTAATTCGGTGACCAAAACTTCACGCAATACTCAAAATTCGGCCTCACCAATGCCTTACACAACCTCAAAATATCATTCCAAATCTTATACTCAGAACTTTGGCTTATAAAGGCCAACGTACCAGAAGCTCTCTTTGCTACCCAATCTACCTTCGAACCCACCTTTAGGGCATTTTGTATCTGTATCCCCAAATCCCTCTGTTCTAATGGACACTTCAGTGCACTGCCATTTACATTGTATGTTCTACCTTGGTTTGTCCTTCTAAACAGCAATACCTCACAATAGACTGTATTAAATTCCTTCTGCCATTTATCAGCCCATTCTCCAGCTCATCCAAAACCCACTGAAAGCTTTGAAAATCTTCCTCACTGATCAGCGCAACTCCGATTTTTGAAACATCGGCAAATTTCCTGATTCTATTTACCACATTATAGACAATAGACAATAGGTGCAGAAGTAGACCATTCGGCCTCTCGAGTCTGCACCGCCATTCTGAGATCATGGCTGATCATTCACTATCACTACGCAGTCCCTACCTTGTCCCCATATCCCTTGATTTCCCTATCCATCAGGATTCTATCTAGCTCCTTCTTGAAAGCATCCAGAGAATTGGCCTCCACCGTCTTCCGAAGCAGTGCATTCCACACCTCCACAACTCTCTGGGAGAAGAAGCTCTTCCTCAACTCTGTTTTAAATAACTGACCTCTTATTCTCAATCCATGCCCTCTGGTAATGGACTCTCCCAACATCTGGAACATATTTCCTGCTTCAATCCTATCAAATCCTTTAATTATCTTAAACGTTTCAATCAGATCCCCTCTCAATCTCCTCAATTCCAGCGTGTACAAGCCCAATCTCTCCAATCTCTCTGCATAAGACAGCCCTGCCATCCCAGGAATCAACCTAGTGAATCTACGCTGCACTTCCTCAATTGCCAGAATGTCCTTCCTTAAACCTGGAGACCAGAACTGTACACAATATTCCAGGTGTGGTCTCACCAGGGCCCTGTACAAATGCAAAAGGACATCCTTGCTCTTGTACTCAATTCCCCTTGTAATAAAGGCCAACATTCCATTTGTCCTCTTTACTGCCTGTTGCACTTGCTCATTCACCTTCATAGACTGATGAACTAGGACTCCTAGGTCTCTTTGCATTTGCCCTTACCCAACTCTACGCCCTTCAGACAATACTCTGCCCTCTTGTTCCTGCTTCCAAAGTGGATAACTTCACATTTATTCACATTGAATGACATCTGCCAAGTATCTGCTCACTCACCCAGCCTGTCCAAGTCTCCCTGCATTCTAACGTCCTCTTCGCATGTCACACTGCCACCCAGTTTAGTATCGTCAGCAAACTTGCTGATATAGTTTTCAATGCCCTCATCTGAATCGTTGACATAAATCGTAAAGAGCTGTGGTCCCAATGCAGAGCCCTGTGGTACCCCACTAGTCACCTCCAGCCAGTCCGAGAAACACCCATTCACTGCTACCCTTTGCTTTCTATCTGCCAACCAGTTTTCTATCCATGTTGAAACCCTGCCCCCAATGCCATGAGCTCTGATTTTACTCACCAATCTCCTATGTGGCACCTTATCGAAAGCCTTCTGAAAATCTCGGTACACAACATCCACTGGCTTATCCTCGTCTAACATCCTTGTTACGCCCTCATAAAACTCCAATAGATTAGTCAAGCATGATTTGCCCTTGGTAAATCCATGCTGGCTCGGCCTAATCCTATCACTGCCATCAAGATGTGCCACAATTTCGTCCTTAATAATTGACTCAAGCATCTTCCCCGCGACTGACGTTAGGCTACCAGGGCGATAGTTCTCCGTTTACTCCTTCCCTCCCTTCTTGAATAGTGGGATAACATTAGCCACACTCCAATCTTCAGGAACTAATCCTGAATCTAAGGATCTTTGGAAAATGATTACCAATGCATCCGCAATTTCCTGAGCCACCTCTTTTAGAACCCTCGGATGCAGACCATCCGGACCCGGGGATTTATCAGCCTTCAGTCCTACCAGTCTACTCATCACAGTTTCTTTCCTAATGTCATCATCCAGATCATTGATGTAGATGGCAAATAACAATGGACGCAGCACTGATCACTGTGCAGCCACTTGTTACAGGCCTCCATGCAGAGAAGCAATCCTCCACGACCACTCTCTGACTTCTCCCTTTGAGTCAACTTCTAATCCAATTGACTACCTCATCGTGTATACAGAGCAACTGAATCTTCCCAACTAACCTCCCATGCGGGACTTTGTCAAACGCCTTACTGACGTCCATGCAGACAACATCCACTGCCTTCCCTTCATCCACTTTCTTGGTAACATCCTCGAAAAATCCAATAGCTTTGTTAAACATTACCTACCACGCACGAAGTCTGGTTGACGCTCCTTATTGTCTCTGACTATCGGAATACGTGTAGATACTATCTTTTAGTACTCCTTCCAACAATTTACCTACTAACAACATCAAACTTACCTGCCTACAATTTCCAGGATTACTTGTAGAGTTTTGTAAAAAAAATGGGACAACATGAGCTATCCTCCAATCCTCTGGCGACCCACACGTAGATGCCGACATTTTAAATATATGTAATGCCCCTGCAATGTCACCATTAATCTCTTTCATAGTCCGAGCTAATACTCTGTCAGGTCTTACGGATTTATGTGCTGTCATTTGCTTCAAGATAGCAAACAGCTCCTCCTCTTCAATCTGTATAGGTTCCATGAACTCAGTACTTGTTTGCCTTATTTCCAATGACTCCTTGCCAGTTTCCTTAATTACAGACTCAAATTAAACATTTAAAATATCACCCATTTCTTTTCTTTCCATGCATTCAAGACCCCTCTGAACTTCAAGATGAACTATTTAATGAATTACTATCCTTTCGCTCTTTATGACTGTCAAATCAACCTCACGTCTTCTTTTAGCCCTCCTGATTTCTTTCGTAATTATTTTCTTGCACTTTTTATACTCCTCAAGTACCTTAAATTCTCCCCGTTAACTCTGCATGTCATAAGTCTGCCTCTTCTTCTTTATTTGATTTCCAATATCTGCAGAGAACCAAGGATCCTTATTCTTAATCACTTTGCCTTTAAACCTGGCAGGACCATACAATCTCTGCAATCTTAAAATTTATCCTTTGAAATCCTCCCAAATACCAACGACATACTTGCCAGAGAACAACATGACCCCATCCCCTCCATTTAGATCTTTTCTCATTTATTTAAATTGGGACTATTCTCAGTTGAATACCTCAACCCGATTACCAGATCCATCTTTATCCATGATTAATTTGAAACTAATGATATTATGCTCACTGGAATAAACGTGTTCCCCAGCACATACATCCATCACCTGTCCTGTCTCGTATCAAATAGGAGATCTAATACTGCATACTCTTTTATTTTTATATTTTTTTATTAATTCTAAGAAAAAACCTAGATGAAATATGGATACAAAGCGTTTGAGAGTACATAATTAATAGTTTAAATAGACAATCAGATATATAATAATCAATATATAAGGCCTCCCAAACACAGTATTTATGTAAAAGAGACAAAAAAGAAAAAAAAAAGAAAAAACAAAATAAAGAGAAAAAAAAACTTACCAACATGGGCCAATATATAATGTTAAATACATACAGTAGTGCCAATAACTCCGAAGCACCATCCAAATAATTAAGGATAACAAAAGTAAGGTTTAGGAAAAGACAATTTAACTCATATGAAAATGTTGAATAAATGTTCTCCAAGTTTCTTCAAATTTAGCTGAAGAATCAAAAACCACGCTTCTATTTTTTTCTAAACTCAAACAATAGATAGTTTGAGAAAACCACTGAAATATAGTTGGAGGATTCATTTCTTTCCAATTCAATAAAATATATCTTCTAGCCATTAATGTAGCAAATGCAATCATTCGTTGAGATGAAGCGGGTAAACGGTTATTATCCATTATTGGTAAACCGAAAATTGCTGTAAAAGGATGCAGTTGAAAATTGATATTTAAAACTCTTGAAATAATACTGAAAATATCTTTCCAATAATTTTGTAAACAAGGACAAGACCAGAACATATGAGTCAATGAAACAACATCAGAATGACATCTGTCGCAAGTTGAATTAACATGAGAATAAAATCAAGCCAGTTTATCCTTAGACATATGAGCTCTATGTACAACCTTAAGCTGTATTAGGGCATGTTTAGCACAAATAGAGGACGAATTTACCGATAATAATATTTTTTCCTATTGCTCAGTGGATATAGGACAATGCCACTCTTCTTGCCATTACTTCTTAATTTTTTCAATACTGCATAAACTGATTCAGACAAAAAAACCGTCTAGAATAGAGCTTTAAAAGTCCCAATCAATACGTGGAAATTTAAAATCCCCTACAATCACAACTTAATGTTTGCTACAATTTCAGCAGATTGCCGTAGGCTGTGACAATGTTCAGAGCAATGCACTTTGTACAACCACCCTCCACACACTTTGCAGCACCCACCCCTTCCAAAAATAGATCAAATGGATTTGTAGTGGGTCCAGTGGAGGGCCACGACAAGACCACAGGAATTAAAGGGTTAGCGAATGAAGATCTGGAACAGTACTCGCTGGTGCTTAGAAGAAAGTGCGGAGTTGAGGGTTCACATTGAAATCTATCAACTGTTAAAACGTCCAAGATAGAGTGGATGTGGAGGATTATGGGAACAGAGGGCACAACTGCAGAATACACTATTTCATCGAGAAAAGAGATGAGATGAAATTTGAACAGCTCGTGAGTGCTGAAGCTAAAGAATCGACTGTCTCGGACGGCTATGGAGGCCACGTCTTTGGGGATCTTTAATATGGAGGTTTATAAGGAAATTGTGATTTTGGGCGAATAGAATTGAAAAGAGTCTTGATGTAACGACCAGGCAGGCGCGGTCGCGAATGGTCTCATTCTGCTGTTTTGTCAGCTTCCTCTGCTCTCGTTATCACAGCAGAATTACTCAGTTTCACCATCGAGTCTGCTCCGCCATTTCATCACGACTGGTCTAATTTTCCACTTATCTCTCAGGTTGTGCTATGCCCGCATCTCTTCATGCCATGACCAATAAGGAACCTATCAAAGTCTGCCTTGATTATATAAAGTGACGTCGACAGCTGCCTGTGGCGATTTGATAAATTTATCAATGAAAAAAGTGAAGTGCATGAAGTTTCGCAAGTTCGGATCGAACACGAGGAATAAAGAAAAGCCAGGAAAGAACTAAAGGTGGAGAAACACAAGAAAATTACAGATGCTGGAAATCCAAGGCAAAACATGGGAAATGCTGGAGGAACACAGAAGGACAGGCTGTATTAATGAAAATTAATAAACAGCAGAAGCTTTCGCTGGACACATCTGCAGGAAATTAGGAAATCCGGGAGGATCAATGAACAGTAATTGGCAATCAGGACTTCTTCCCAGGCTCATGACTGTCTCAGTATGTCTTCGACGTCATTGGTCCTAATGCCTCTACCACCACAGGAAGTGAACCCCATGCAGCCACTACGACTCTCTCTGTAGAGTTCTTGCTCTGTAGAGATAATTTGAAAATTTATTCCCGAAGATCCTCCGTCACTTTCGGTATGTCTCAAAGTAAATGTTTTTATTTCTGTCTTCTGCAAGATTTTTAGTCTAATAATTTGCATACATCCGAGTCACTGAAATATATCACAAACCGGAAAAAAAAAAGTCAGTGCCGAACATTAACTAAAGGTGCGCGTCGGCGTTTCGGTGAGTTTCCGTACCAATCAGTATCTCAGGAGAAGTTGTTCAGTGCAAGATGTTATTCCTGGCGGGGCCGTGGGGAAAAGCTCTGATGATTCGAGACCAATTGAAGGTATTAATGCTGGAGCCTTACTTCTGAGGGCATCTCACATTTCGTCCCGATCTCAACAAATACATCGTCATGATTTGCTTTACCTCAGCAATCACCTTCCCACCTACCCACTGTACTCAATCCAATTAGACAGATTGGACCATTGCTGCACAAAGTGTCTAAGAATTCCTTTCATTTACCATAAGCCAATGCGATGACAGTTGCTGCTTGAACTGGACGAACCGCGATTGGGCGACAAACATAAAATGCTGGTGGAGCACAGCAGACCAGACAACATCTATAAGGTGATGCGCTGTCACTGCCACTGGGCGGGTGGTTTTGAGAATGCAAGTTACGTAATTATTCTCAAGGTGACAGACAGATTTCAAAGAATCCCGGATGAAGAGGATCCTATCTGCGGTAACCAGTCTTCCCGAACAGTTCACAGACTGCGGCTCTTGGAAACAAAATTTCCCTGCAGAATAAACAGATGGAGCTACACTGGGCGTACCTGAGCAGGCATTCGGGCTGCACGGAATACCGGCAGGGCACAAGAGTCGTTTTGCGACAGTGATGTTATAGCTTCACATGCAGATAATGTTGGACTACGTACACAACGCTGGAAGAACTCAGCCGGTCAGGCAGCATCCGTAAGAAACGAGTAGCCAGCGTTCCTGGCCGAGACCCATCATCTGGAATGGGGGTGGGGGAAGAGAGGGCCGAAGCACAGTAATACAGATAGGGGAGGGGGTACGGCCTAGAGGCGCCAGGTGGAAAAACAAACAGTTGAAAGGTAAAGGGGGACGAGTGGGGATGAACATGAAAGAACTGTAGAGATAAAGAAGTAGAAATTTGAAGGAGAGATAGGCCGAGAGGGACCTGCGATAGGGGAAGGGGGAGGAAGAGGGAATTACCTGAAATTGGAGAATTCAATGCTCATGCCACCAGGCTGAACGAACAACTCGTAGAGAAAGTCAATTAGAAGGAGCATAGTGGAGGCAGAAACGTCCCCGATTGTGTTTCTTGGGGAGGGTGGAAGATAATCGGGTTTGACTACAGGTTCAATGTAACTGCACATGACACTGACGAAATGGGATATTTTGCGGCGGTATGGGACAAGCGTCACCGAGGATTCATGCGGTCCTGACAACGCCGAGTGAACTTTGTCATCAGACTGAAGGGAGATTTCACTGTCTCCTTGAACTGCAGCCTGAACCTGGCCTGTGCCACGGCGTAAAGGGCCGTGTTGGTGCAGCAGCTCAGCAGCTGAAAAATGTAGCCCAGATCCCGCAGGAAAGACGGTGGTGTCGGGGAAATGTAAAAATACAGGCATTCCCATATGGAATACACCGTCAGCAGCGCCCACAACAGGATGAAATTCCCCGACATCACCAGTAGTAACAGGAGGGATTGCCTGCGGTTCTTCATCTCCGGGTCGGCGGGCTTCTCGCCATCGCGCGAACCACGGAGTCTCCTCCGGGCCCGGCTGGCTACTAAGACGTGCCTGATGGTTAAAATGTTGAGCAGCAGAATCAAGAAGAAGGGTGATATTGGTGTGAGGAGGAAATGAATCAGTTGAATTGCTGTGTCCTGAGATAGGGAAAAACGAAAGGAAAGCATACAGAGCATGGACGAAGTCGTCACCGAATATGACCCATCGAGCAAAAAGTACCAAAAAATGTTCTTTCCGCAGCTCAGCAGAGTCACTGTACCCAGAACCAGAGTCGCCGTTTTTCCAGTGCAGTATTTTCGTTTCATCTTCTGAAAACAAATGGCGACAAATCGATCAAAGGTGAAAGTGACGGTGAACCAGACCGAACAGTCCGTGGCAGCGTAAAATACGACGGCGTGGATATTACACACAGGGACATGTAATGACCAGAGATAAACCTCAAACAGCATGTAAGTGCCCGGAATCTTGCTCAATACCAGATCGAAGAGAATGACCAGCTGATCCGCTGCTACCATGGCAACCAGGTACCTTGTGACGCCTTTGGAGAGACCGCACTTTCCCCGGGACAGGATGACGATTGTCACCACGTTAACTGTGTGGAGAGAAGTAAAGACCATTAACACACCTTTGGATGGAAACATTCTCAAATTGCAATTATTTTCATCGTTTACTCTTTGGAATAGAGATGGGGAGCAATTTCGAAAGAACGAGGCTGGTGAATTTGTGGAATTCATCGGCACGGACGGCTATGGTGGCCAGTTCATTGAAACGATTTGTACCGGGGATTGATCGGCTCTTGATGCGTCGGGAACTCAATCGATACGGGGAGAAGGCGCCAGTATGTGTTTGGGAGGGATGGTAAATCAGCGTTGATGGAATGGCGGAGAAGGCTGGGTGATAAAATGGCCGAATTCAGCTCTTGAGCCTTATCCGCTAAGCAGTGATATCAACCAATAGCTGGTATGTGCTCAGATCATTTGCGCCGGAAGGAGTTGCAAACGGAATGTGTTAAGAGAATAATGAACTGATTAATGTAACAAGTATCACGGTGACGGAAAGTCAACTCCTCTCCACTACAAACGTGAGAGAATAATAGCAATAAGAGAAGGAATATTCCATCTCTTCGGTCTGGCATGCTCCGACAGTGAAGCTGATCATTGTTGATCTGTCCACGGACACATCGCCGCATACCAGCCTTTTCCTCAGAGCCGTTAATTCTTCTACTATGCCATCAACAATGCCAACTTGCCTTAATGATATTTAATGAGCTAACCTCCATTGCGTCATTGTGCAGAGCAGTCCACGGATCCACCTGTTTCTGGGAATAATAGTTCCTCCTCATTTCGGTCCCAAATTTATAACCCAAGATTCTTCACGCTATTTCCCTGAATTATTGTCTTACCTACTAGTGCAACGACTTCCCTACTTCTGTTTTATCTATCCCTTTAATAATTTTAAATGTTTCTGTAAGATTTTTTCTCGCACTTCTGAATTCCAACATGTTGGAGTGCATGCGATTCAAATCCTCCTCATCAGGACCTTCTGCAGACCGCTTGCTCTTAATTTCAATTTCTCTTGCAACGAAGACCAACGTTCTGTTTGTTTTCCTGAGAGCCTGCTGCGCCTGTAAACGAACCTTTTGTGATTCAAGCACAAGCACTCCAAAGTCCCTCGGCACAGCAGCATACGGCAAGTGTTTGCCACCTAAATAATATTCTTTTCTTCCGTACGTCGTTCCCAGGTGGGTGACCAAGCATTTACCAGCTTTGTATTCCATCGTCCTGACGCTAGTTCATTCGCTTAATCTATCGATATCCTTCAGCAGGCTCTCAGTTTCCTTAGCACACTTTGTGATGGCAAAAATCACGGTAGTGATGATGACCATGTGACCTCATGCTCTTCAACAGGTCAGAGGCTGGAGCTATTTATGTATTTATTTCTTTATTATTTAATTCAACGATGCTGCACACACATGCAAACTTCTGCAGAACCGATTAACCCTGTCCTGACCCAAGTGGACCCATCGCCATGAGATAGCCGTTCTGGTCATCTCAGTACAGGAAAGGCGTGTCACTTTCACAGTGGGTGCATATGAAATGCAGCAGAATGCTGACTGGATTTGAGAGCATTTCCTGTGAGGAGAGTTGGTGTGTGTTCAGACTTGCTTCTATTGGGGCGAAAGGGCATGACAGGTCACGTGGTGGGAGTATTTGCAAGGGGATAAGGCAGACATAATGTTTGCCAAGCAGATAATTAATCGGGACAACGTGGGCATCGACGCTGGAAAGAGAAATTCTGCAATGCATCGAAACATAGAAAACCTACTGCACAATACAGGCCTTTCGGCCAGCAAAGCGGTCCCTAAAAAGTCCTCCCCTTAGAGATTAGCCTTGGTTGAGCATAGCCCTCTGTTTTCCTATGTTCCATGTATCAACACAGGAGACTCTTCAAAGACCCTATCGTATCCGCTTCCCCCACTATTGCCGGCAGCCCATTCCACGCACTCATCACTCACTGCGTAGAATACTTACCCAACATCCCCTCTGTACTTAATTCCAAGCATGTTAAAATTGTGTCCTCTCGTGCCATCCCTTTCACCCCTGGGAGAAAGCCTGTGACTATCCACACGATTAATGCCTCCCGTCATCTTATACACTTTTAATCCTCCGTCGCTCCAAGGAGAAAAAGGATGAGTTCAGTCAACCTATTCTCGATCACAATCCAGGCAACACCCTGGTAAATCTCCCCTGCAGGCTTTCTATGGTTTTCAAGTCATTTGTGCAGTGAGACAAGTAGAACAGAGCATAGTACCCCAGGTGTGGTCTGAAGAGAGCCCTAGATAGTGGCAACATTACTGCTCGGTTCTTAAACTCAGTCCCACAATTGATGTTGGCTAATTCACCGTATGACATTCTTAATCACAAAGTCAACCTGAGCAGCAGCTTGCAATGTCTCAAACACTCGGACGACAAGATCCCTCTCAAACTTCACACAGCCATGTGTCTTTCCATTGAGACTTGTTATGTACCGTAACTGGGTTTCTAACCAGCAGAGAAAGAAGTATCCGTTGGAATCTGGTGGTACTATTTTCAAACAGTGTTTATTAGTAAAATATACACATCAATATCAACAATGCAAATATATAGATAATACACGTTAGCAATACTAAACCTAAAAGTGAGGGTATAATAATAATCAATAATAATCAAGCTCTATCGATGTCTAGGAATAATGATTTGTCATATGTGAATATAAAGTTCAGTTCCATACGTGCTGAGGTAGTTGTTGGTAGCTGTGTTGTAATTGCTGGAGAGAGAGAGAGAGAGAGAGCTAGCAAACAATGGCAGTTGCAATCAGGCAAACCTTCATTTACGTTCTTGATCCGTCGATGTGTTGTGGCCATTCAGGTCTGACCCCTCTCGCCTTTCGCTAGACCGTTCTTCTGTGGTCACCCAGGCAAGGGCGGACACGCACAGAAGCCCCCACCGGCCCTGCTAATAACACTGTGAGTTAAACTGACCGATCTTTGTTCGGTCCCCGATGCCCCACATTTTTACATGGGTTCCTACACTCAAGCGGAACTCACAAGTGTGTCTCCTGGTGTGGCTGAGGGGTGTCACCCAGACCTCACTTTTATTCCAGCCCACGAAGTATCAGGTGTCAATCAGTTTTGAATGGCTTAGTCCATAAACCAGCCCACTGCGGCTGTCCACTGAGCAATTTTAATGAACAGAATGGTACCAGGTAAACAACCGTCTCCGGAGCCATATGTCTTTCAGGATTCATAATATGTTGGGTCAACAAGTTTCTCTCCCCCGGTGTTATCTGCCCCTTATCTGAGGCAGATGTTCCAGGGTCAGTATGTTTTCCCATTGTCTCTTTATCTCTCTTATTAACAGCGTGGTAACATTAACAGTTTGTGATTTTCCCGGCGGGGACACATAAGCAACTCTACCCTTCCACCAATCAGAGTTGCTCATCCTTCATAACACCCCCATTCTTCTAGGAATTTTCACCAAAGGGCAAAACTAACTGATCAGCGTCTTACAGGATTACTGAGTTTAGCAAAGTACAGAAGTGCTCTTAACTACAAAGGTAATACAATTATACATTTGCTTAGCATCTAAACAAACAGTCAGCGATTACATTATCACTCCCTTTAATATGTGAATATCAAATTCCTGTAGCTCCAGACTCCAATTTAATAACCTCCTGTTTATTTTTCCTTTTCATCAGCAAAACAAAAAGTAAAGGGTTATGATCTTAGCGTAAGTGTATATTACAAAATGTGAACCAATACACGTGTAATTATATTGTGGTACATTACAGAAGTTTGTGCAAATACTAATCTCTATTTTACTTTTAAACTTAACTGTCAATCTTCCATGGTGTTGTTTTTATATTTTCCATGCTTTGTCGAATTCTCTCAAAACCAGATCCTGTTATTCAAAATGGCAATTTGTCAACCTTTGCCCCTTTTCCGCTTAACTCTCATGTGGGTACCTGCTCACCAGTGTGCAATAGGGCTTCACATACTCCTTTCATTGGAGTTAGCTTATCACCAATGTTTTCCAAAATTAGCCCATTTTCTGAACTTACACACAATTCTTTATTTTTGAGCAAGTCATTGATTTTATGTTCAGGAACCTTCATTCTATTTGTTTTCAGTTTAACATTTGCAAGAAAATCCTCTTTGTCAAAACAATACTTTTGGTTCTGTCTCTCCAAATTACATCCTTGAATAACATCAGCAAGTTTGTTTACCTTTAAATTTCCAAACAAACTGTAATTGATTCACAGGCACCTTGTTAACAAGCCATTGTTCCTTCAGCCTGGACACTGCTTCTAAAACCAATCCAGACTTTAAATTTTCTTTATTCAATTTAGGAACAACACCTTTCCCTTCTTCTTCAATAATAATCACATCACCAGCTTTCATCTCCTCACTAACTTTGAATACACCTTCTAACAAAAACAACTAAGAATTCTCACTTTCCACTGGTACTAAGGTTAACCCTTTCTTCACTGATTCAAGTCCATCTGACCCAAAAGTACTGCATTGCTTTTCAACTAAATCAGTTACCTCAGACTCTTTCTGAGATTCAATACTAGTTTCAGTACCCTGTGACTCAAAACCCTGAACACACTCAAACGGGACATTTACCTCTTCCAGCCTTTCCATACAAGTCCCTTTTTTTTCAAATTCTAAGTAGCCCTGATCCTCCTAGTTATTCTCTGGGCAACTCCCACCCGGAGTAAACTCAAGCCTGCTGGTTAAAACAACTTCATTTGCTGACCCAGCAGACTCCTTCAAGGTAATGGCATCCTTTTCATCTAGGACAGCTCTTACATCATTATCGGGAACACATTTAGATTTTTCAGCTTTTTCAAACAGTTCTGTCAAACCAGAAATATCATCCATGTCCAAACCTGGACATTCTAATTGCCTTATCAGTTTCTCATCTTTATTCTGTGCCTCTATAAATTCCCTCCTGGGTAAGTGTATGTCTAACTCCTCTCCTTTACTCGCTTTTACTCGATCCCGGCTTATGTTCTACCTGAGCCGATGGAATAAAGTAGAAAGGCTTTAGGGAAATATCAATACCTACTGGTTGCATTAGCAGATCGATGAGGGAGGCAATGGAAGACAGAGTACGAGAGGACCGTCTGAAATTTATTTCGGAAGGGACGGTGTCTGTGAAAGAAACAGAAACCTCTGTTCCAGTGAGAATCTGTAGAGATACTGGGGCTGACCAGTCATTGATCCTAAGTAAGTTGCGAATTAAGGTTTATTCTGCATGCGCAATCACTAAGTAGGGTGTCTCCTCGAACGGAAGTACCAACCTAAACTCAGTACTAACATTAAACTTCTCCTCTCTTGAGCCTTCCCCTCGGTCTCTTCCCTGTTGCGTCAACCTCTCCATTTCCAGCGCATGCTGCCGCTCTTTCTCCTTTTCCCTTTCCTCCAACTCCCTTTCGGCTTTCTCCTTCTCCCTTTGTGCCTCTAACTCAGCTTTTTCCTTCTCCCATGCAGCTCTCTCCCGCTCCCTTTTCGCCTCTAACTCCTTCAGCTGGAGTCCCAGTATGTTTTCCCTTTGTCTCTCTTTCTCTCTCATTAGCAGCGTGGTAGAAGTAACAGTTTGCGATTCTCCCGGCGTGGGGACATGGGAAACTCTGTACCCTTCTGCCCATCAGATTTGTTTATCCTTCATAACAGACTATATTCTGCCATCATATTTGTGCAACCTAATTGAACAACATAGGTGTAAATCGCCGCTGCACGCTTTCTAAGATTTTCACATCAATCCTGTAGTGCAGCGAGTAGAACAGACCACAATACTCCAGATGTGGGCTGAACAGAGTCCTAGATAGCTTCAACTTTACCGCTCAGTTCTTAAACTCAGTCCCACAATTGATAACGGCCAATACACCGGATAACATTCTTAACCACAGAGTCAACCTGAGGAGCAGCTTTGAATGTCTTAACCACTCGGACGACAAGATCACTCTCAAACTTCACACAGCCACGCGTCTTTCCATTGAGACTATATTCTGCCATCAGAATTGACTAACCAAATTGAACAACGTCACATTTGTTTGGGTTGAACTCCATCTGCAACTTTTCTGCGCAGTTCTGCGTCGTATCTAAGTGACTACGTAACCTCTGACAGCCCTCCACATCATCCACAACACCATCCCCGAACACTTGTGACATCAGTATATTTACTAATCCATCCCTCCGCTTATTCACCAAGGTCAATCATGAAAATCACAATGAGTAGTGGCCCCACAACAGATCCCTGACGCAGCGACCTTCATGCAGAATATTTCCCGTCTTCAACCACACTTTGCATTGTTACGAATGCAGCAGCAATGAATATGTAACTGAGGCAAAGTTTAAAACAAATCCCGAGAGTTCTTAACCTCTGTTCGAACTCTGAAACGTATATTAACGACGAACTTAACCAGACGTTAACAGTTAGGCGTCGCAAACATTCAAACTTAGAAACTGTTTTTAAAGAGTTCTCATCCGGGCACAGCCTTAAAGTGATACATAGAAATGTCGATGTGATTTATGCAGTCAATAAGGAGAGACTTCCACGAGACAATCGATTCCTTCGGAGTATCGACGAACTGCCGATTCCACAGCCGGGAGATGACTTATTCGGAGAAATCACGAGGAAAGAAAAGGAACTGGCCTTTTGACTGGAGAATGGTAATTGCACAAACCTTCCTGACCTTGCAGGGGTTTAACTAGAATATGCATGCAACAATTCCTGAACAAAGTCAAAGGTCTATCATTCCCCAGAACGCTGAACAACATTAACTTTATCAAATCATTTGACCTCGGACAACGCCGTTAATACCTTCACTCTGCGATTTTGGACATTAAGAGAAAAATAATCGTGCAACAAACAAAACCGGTGGCGCCTCCTCACCTCCGACCAGTAGCAACGATGTTGCATCAAAAATAATAATGACAGCTGCGTTACAAGCAGCGGGTTGGTTGAAATGCGGTTTGGAATATGAATCACGTAATAGAACATCACCGCACGGTCAAGAGACAAATACATCATGCCACTCACAGGGGCGTTATATGATCCCACTCACAAGGGCGTTATATGATCCCACTCACAAGGGCGTTATATGATACCACTCACAAGGGCGTTATATGATCCCACTCACAAGGGCGTTATGTGATCCCACTCACAAGACAATTATATCATCCCACCGACAAGTGTACAAACTGTGGGTATGCAACCGTATTCTGTAGGCAAATAATTTCTGTATCAACAAAGCAATGTCCCCTTGGATCACATGCCTCCTTACAATCTCAATAAGCCTTGCATGTGTTACCTGAAAAAAGACATTCAGCCGGTTTGCGGAAGTGATACCGCTTTGAGAGAGCAACTATGCAATTAGCGTGTCGTGAGAGGAGTGTTTTGAAAGAGAAGCTGACTTATATTTTTCAACGTTAATCAAGAGGAGCAGACGAGGAGCTTACCAGGAACAGCGACAATGGCGAGTAGAGGGTAGTAAATCACTTGGAAGGCCCAAAGAGCATACTCGATTTGAGAATCCAACGTCATCCCTTCATGATATTCAAAAAGATATTGAAACATCACGACAACATTCTTCACAATTCCCTCAGCATTCTGCGATACATTTCGCAGAGTATGATCCATTTCTCGATAGACCCGATTCCCGTTCCCGATTCAACCTCTGTCCTTTGTCTGTCTGGAGCTCGCTGGTCTATGATAGCGTAGACTGGCGGCTCTCACTGAATCTGTCGTTGTGAGTGAGACATATTAATAGAACAGGAATCCAGCAGCCACACCTCCGCGGTGATGTGGACAATCCCCACGGACACTCTCTTCATTAAGTTCTACTGAATGACAGGTACAGTTAACCCTAGATTTTTAAATGTCAGAGAAGCCATACAAATGCAGCTTTTTAAGTGTATCTAATAATCCCAGCAGTCAGCTGTCCACGGATGCGTGTCGTATTTGTAAGTGGACACAAAATTGAGAAACTTATTGAAATCCATATGCAGGTAGCTGCAGGCAAATGTGAGTCACTGATAACGGAGCATGCGCGTTTGCAGCATTGAAAGCTCACAGCTCAAAAAAGGGGATGTGTTGTGGGAGTGCGGGGTCGTGTGAAGCACTCTCTGGAGATGGGGGAATCATTATTAAGGAGAGCAGCAGGAGGGACTTTGGGCGAGAACGTCCAGGATATCCTTGATCGCACTAAGTACTAATTGGGACCGTCTCTTCTTTATATCTGCTCAGATGGGATACCGGAGATGCAAAGCAGGATAGTTGAATGCTCTTTTGCGGGATGCGGGAATGCATTGAGACCTCCAGTGTCCCTGACAATTACAGTTGCGACAGGTGCGGTCAGCTGCAGCTTCTGAAAATCCGCGGTCAGGAGTTGGAGCTGGAAATGAACGAGCTCCAGATCATTCGGGAGGCTTAAGTTCGGACAGACAGGACATTTAGATAGGCAGTGAAAACCAAGGTGCTGGACACAGGAGACAGGATGACAGTCAGGATGGAGAACCATCTGAGCGGGTGTCAGTACTTCTGATTGAACCTTCTGTTTTTTTTTTAATGTGTGTGTTCCTCCAAGCCGTCAGTCTGTGGCTTTGTATTTCCACATGCTCTTGTTTGTTTTCATGCCCCATGTGCTTCTGTCCCCGATCCCAGTCCGCTCCGGTCCCTGCATTACTGAGTACTCCGTCTCTCATCTGTTTCACATTACGACCTGTTTTGCTGCCACTTCTGTCTTATTGTATTCCACCTATCATCTGCCTCTCTGTTTATTACTCTGTGTATTTCAGGACTGTGCTCTCACCTGTTGATTGCCAGGTTGTGCCACTGAATTTTCCTGAGCCTTTCCCGCATTCTTATTTGGACTCTGTCTGTCTGAATATCGACTCGGCCCTTTTCTGGTTTTGGGATATCTCTGCCTGAACTTTGACGCCGGCTTTGTTTGCACCTCGGGATTTGATACTCAATAAATATCACAGTGTACACAGTGCAGCGTCTGCGATTGGATTCCTGATCCAGCGCCCTCACAGAGTTCAGTCACAATGCTCGGGTCTCTATTACTCAGTTTGCCGCTGTGACTAAGCAGGGAAGTGGGCGGTGTGAGTGGGGTTCCGGAAGGCACTCTGTGGTTATTGGATAGTTAGTGGTGCAGACAGGGGGTTCTGTCGACAACAACATCGTTGATATCTCGGTCCAGTCTACAGCATTCTTAAGTGGGAGGTTGAACACCCGGATGTCATGGTCTCTGTAGGTGCCAATGACATGAGTGACGATGTTCCTAACAAGTATTCCAAGGTGTTAAGAGAAAAATGAAAGGGCATGGCGGGCAGGGTTGTGATCTCGGGATTGCAACCCGTGCCACGTGCTTGTCAGGCAGGAACCAGGAAGAGTTTACAGTTTAATTGGTTGCTAAAGAGTGTTTTCAATATTCCTGTCCTCTGCAGATGGATGCTGACATTGCATTTGTTTTCCTCACCTTTTAACATTATTTCCTGTTGGAAATCCTCCCATGGGGCTCAGCACGTCTGTTCTCTTCAATGTTCACCCCGTAGTCCACGTCTTTATTTCGTCTGCCCAAGAGAAAGACTGCGCACTTCACCACATTATATTCCATCTGCAAATTATTTGCCTATTACTCGAGACTGTCCAATTCCATCTGAAAGCACCCTCCTTCCTTAGCTCTACCTGCATTTCTATCTATCTTCGCAGGATCAGCAAATCCTGTCACAAAACAATCAAAGCCTTCATTGAAATCATCGACGCACAACGGGATAAGAACCGGTTCCAACACTGAGTGGTAGGGAATTCCAATGATCAGCGCCATCCAATCAGAAAAGTACCTACGCAGTAATGTTTATGGACATCTCCAGAGGGCCACATCATCAAACAGCACCAGGATAAACTGAAAGTTCAGTGCAGCTGTCCTTACTCTTACCGGTTGAACGCCAAAGTGGGTGCGGTCTTTCATCGATTCTGCCAGGGCTATAATTCTATTAACAACACATTGAACATCCTAGCAAGAAAATGGACCTCGTAATAAAAAGACTCCAGTAACGGAAAGCTCTCCCTAAATCTACCATACTAATTGGATAGCAAGCAATCATCGGCAATAACCCAGCAGCCTGCCAATAATTATTCTCCCGCCTTCCTTGCTCAGTAGGGCTTTTTTATTCACGAAATTGTCATCTTTAAGATAATTTCTTTTTGACTATCTGAATATGTTGTTCGCATGTCTCGTTTTGTAACAGTTGTTTTGCTTTTGCCTGAGTTATTTACCTTTAGAACTTACTGAAGCCTTTCTGCAAATCACATATTGGCTGGACGTTTGAAGAGCACAGCCTAGTAGACTCCCGTCTCCTGTCCCAGACTCCAGTCTATTCTTCTCACGAGAGAACACACTGCCACGATTTCTCTCGAACACGTGGTCTTCCCATTGTGCTGCATTCTCTCCCCGTGTTACATCAATGCCCAATCTATCGACATGGTCAACTGTGAACTCCGAACTCTCCATCTCTCTGTCAGTCGGATCACTGATCATGTGGTCTCGTATAAGTCAAGGTAATTTTATAATCATACGCTGTTATGTTACCAAATGCATTTAAAACATCGAGGTTCTCTGCGACAATGATACTATGCAAATAACAAATGTGCAATAGATAAAAAACTGTGCAAACAAAAATATACGAATGAAGAACGAATGAATGGATAGAGAGTTAGACTGGTGGACAGACAGAAACTAACACTGAGAACATGAGTTGTCGAGTCCTCGAAAGCCAGTCAACAGCTTGTGGAAGCATGACAGAATTGAAGTTAATGAGGTTATTCCTGAGCCAGCTGGTTGTCGGGTAACAACTGTGTGCAAAGCAGTTGTGTGGGAAATGCTGATCCCTTCCCTCCTTCCCGATGACCACAGCGAGAAGAACGCATGTCCTGGACGGTGGTGGTCCTTGATGAGCGATGCTGCATTTTTCAGATTCCGCTCCTTGAAGATGTGCTCAGTGGTGGGGAAGGCTGTTACTGTGATGGACTGGGCCCGACGTTTTTCTGTTCCTGTGCACTGGTTTATCGATAACAGGACATGACGTAATCAATCATCGATCTCTTGACAGTGCATGGATATAGGTTTCTGAATGTTTTACAGGTCATGAAAAGGTGCGGTCAGGCAGTAAAGCTGCTGTCTTTCCTTCTAGTAATGACTTCCGCGATTGTCCCAGAAAGGACCTTCTGATATGTTAACGGCCATGAATTTACCTTTCCCGCCCCTTGCCACCTCTGATCCCCTAACGAAGATAGGCTGATGGATTTTCGGTTCTGCTGACTTCGAGCGAGAGGATGTTGTGTGGATCAATTCTGAGAGATTTTCAATCTACCTCCGATATATATGCCGATCCGACACCACTATTGATTTGGCTAGCGGCTGAATCAATTACACATCTTGGTCTATCTGCGAAATCGCTGTGAGGAACTGTCCATGTAAATCTCCGATATTCCAGCTGAGGATTTTTTCATGGCCATATCATTAGATTGTCGTAGGCTGTGTCGATGTTCAGAGCAATGAACTTTGTACAACCACCCACGTCACTTCCTTCAACACGCACCCCTTCCAAAACAGTTCATATGAAATTTTCGTGGGCCCAGTGGAAGATCACGATAATGACTCCGGGTATTGATAATTTAACGATTCAAGATCTGCGCCTGTGCTCGGTGGAGATTACAAAAATGACGCGACTTGAGGGTATCTCATTGGAATCAATCGAATATTAAAAGGACCAAGATAGAGTGGATGCGGAGGAGTCTGGGAACAGAGGGCCCGACCTCAGAACAGGCTGGTCCATTTAGATCAGACGTGAGGTGAAATTGCAAAAGCTAGGGAGCGGCTAATCTCATGAATTGACTGACCCTGACGGCTGAGGAAGCCATGTATTTGGGTAAATTTATTGCGGAGCTTCAAAACGAAGATCAGAAGACAGAAGGATAAAATTGAAAAGACCCTTGATGAAAAGCTGTAGCAGGCGCGATGGTCGCGAATGGTCCAATAGTGCTGTTTTGTCTCAGCGTCCTCTGCTCTCTGTTCATCTATGCGTCTATTTATGGGTCCATACAATATCGAAGCTGAATTAGGCAGTTTGGCCCATTGAGTCTGCTTCACCATTGCACCATACTGACACAATTTTCCGCCAATCTCTCAGGTCCTTGTTTCTCCGCCCTAACCAGTCAGGAATCGATCAACGTTTGCCTTCAATATACATAATGGCCTCGACAGTTGCCGGTGGCAATGAATTACACAGTTTCACCAGTTGTTGTTTGAAAAAGTTTCTCCTCACTAAACGCTCCCTGTCCGCTGTCTTTGGTCGCTGGAACCAGAGGAAACATCCTCGCTACATCCTATCTATCAAGTATTTCACCATCAGATAGGTGTCAGTGAGGGTAATTTCACTTGGTACAGGGATGGTCAGTCCCTGATAGAAGGAAGGACGGGGATGGAAAGATAAGACGTCTGGCGATTTAATGAATTTACTCAAGGAAAATAAGGTGAATTATGGAAGGTTTCCCAAGATCAGATCCAACGAAACACATGAGCAGTAAAAAAGAAACCAGAAAGGACAAACACGAGGACATTGCAGATGCTAGAAATCCAGGGCAAAATCACACAAAATACTGGAGGAGCTCCAAGGACAGGCAGCTTCTATAGAAATAATAAAAAATACGTTTCGCTGGAGACCCATCTGGAGGAAACTGGAAAATCCGGGAGGTTCAATGAAAAGTCATTGGCAGTCATGAATGAGGTGAATTACAAAGCATTTCATACACTCATCAAGAGGAAGAGAGTGTGGGACCACTCATCGATAAAGTGGGATCATATCCTTTATGCGCAGAATTGGGGGCGGGGCGGGGGAGCTACTGACTGAATACTTTGTTTCACAATTTCCAACGAAACGGATGTGGGGGTCCAGGAGATTAGTGTTTAGTGTATAAATACGCTATAGCGTTTTGAAGTCAAGGAGGCGGAGTGATTGGGCTTCCAAAATGTTGGCTTGCTCCACGAAACCTGATGGAATGTATCCCACGGTTACTGACAGAGGCAAGAGGGAATACTGCTGAGTCCTTATTCGATTTCCCCATGTCCCCTCCAGTCACAGGCGAGCTCCTGTAGGACTGGCCAGTTTTATCTCATTATAAAAACGGGAAACGGCGAAAGTCCAGGAAAATATGGATAATTGTGACTCATTTCAGTTATATGGAAAGAGGAGGTAAAAATACGGATGTACAGGATTTACGAGAGTTTGGAAACCCAGCGAGATTTGGGAGATCTAGGATAACTTTGTTCGAGGCAGATCTTTTCTTACAACTTTAATGAGTATTTTAACAACGTGACGAACAGATCGATGAGGGTAGAATAGTGGATGCTTTCTACATGATTTCAGTCATGAGTCTTACAAACTCCCTCAAGGGACGCAGACCCAGAATCATTAAAATAAGGGATCCGCGGCGAATTGGCTGTTTGAATTCCGAACATAGTTGCGCAAAGAATGCAACTTGAGATGACTGAAGGGACATCATCGAGATGGAGATCTGCAATCAGTGATCCTCGGCAGTGATCTGTGCTGGGCTCCTGCTGCTTGTGATGTCTATAAATGACCCGGATGAAAATCTGGATGGGTGGGCTCGTACGTTTGCGGATGATGCCAAAGTTGTTGGAGTTGTGGCCACTGTAGAAGACTAACAAAGAAGATAACCAGCACAGATGAGTTGCAGATATTAACATCGACAGGATGGATGTAAATTAACCCAGATAAATCTGAGATGCCGCACCCTTGTGTCTAGTGAGGACACAGCACACGAATAGAGCAAGCTCTATAACCGTGTTGCTGAGCAGAGCGAACTTGGGATTCAGATTCATAGCTCTCTGAAATTAGCTGTGCAGGTCAGCAAGGTGATTGAGAGGCTTTGGAATGCCTGCTTATGTCAGCAGCAGCAAGGATCTCGAATCAGATAATCACGTTACAACTTATAAAAACTCTGTTCTGGCCGCATCTGGATTTTTTCACACAGTTCTGATCTCCCCACCATTGGAAGGACACTGAGGCTTTGGAGAGGATGCAGAAGAGCTTCGTCGGAACACTGCCTGGTTCAGAAGACATGGGTTATGACGAGAAGCTGGACAATCGGGTCGTTTCCTCTGAAGCACCGGAGGCTGAGGGGAGATTTGACAGATGTTTATAAGATTATGAGAGGTATAGATAGTGTAAATAGTGAGTATCTGTACCCCAGTGTTGAACTATCTAAAGCAGAGGGCATGCATCGAAGATGAGAGGAAGTAGTTTCAAGCTGAATGTGAGGGATATTTCCACTGAGTCCATACCTCATGAGTGCGTGCCGATCAATATCGGGGTTAGTGGGGCGGTGTAATTTTCTCGCCTCAGAAAGAAATCGCGAATTTTGCGGGTGTATTAAGTGTTTGAACGCCGTTGTGTGAGTGTTCACGCCCCTGTGGCTACCTCCAGATTGCAGCAGCGTGAACAGACAGGCAGACAGTCAGACAATGCTTTATTGATCCCGAGCGGAAATTCGCTTTCGTTACAGCCGCACCAACCACGAACAGTGAAGAAATATAGCAATATAAAACCATAAATAATTAAAAAATAATGTTAATCATGCCAAGTGGAAATAAGTCCGGGACCAGCCTATTGGCGCAGGTTGTCTGACACTCCGAGGGAAGAGTTGTAAAGATTGATGGCCACAGGCAGGAATGACCTCCTATGGCGATCGGTGTTACATCTCGGTGGAATGTCTCTGGCTGAATGTACTCCTGTGCCTCACCAGTACATTATGGAGTGGATGGGAGACATTGTTTTAGATGGCATGCAACTTGGACAGCATCCTCTTTTCAGGCACCAGCGTAAGGTTGTCCATTTCCACCTCCACAACATCACTGGCCTTACGAATGACTTTGTCGATACTGTTGGTGTCTGCTACCTTCAGCCTGCTGCTCCAGCACACAACACCAAACATGATAACACTGGCCGCTACAACCTCGTTGAACATCCGCAGCATCGTCCGGCAGATGTTAAAAGACCTCAGTCTCCTCAGGAAGAAGAGACGGCTCTGACCCTTCTTGTAGACAGCCTTGGAGTTCTTTGACCAGTCCAGTTTATTGTCAATTCGTGACCCCAGGTAGTTGTAATCCTCCACCATGTCCACAATGACTCTTTGGATGGAAACAGGGGTCACCGGTGCCTCAGCCCTCCTCTCGTCCACCACCAGCTCCTTAGTCTTTTCGCATTAAGCTGCAGATGATTCTGCTCTCACCATGTGACAAAGTTTCCCACCGTCACCCTAAACTCAGCCTTATCTTCATTGTTAATGCATCCAACTATGGCTGAGTCATCGGAAAACGTCTGAAGATGGCAAGACTCTTCCAGTCACTGTCTTGCAATAAGATGGCAAGAGGGCATGGCCTGGGTGGTAAGGATCCCTGATGATCGACGTTGCTTCCCTGCTGACTGCGCTCCCTGTAAATGTAGTCAATAATGCGGAGGGCTTTACCCGTTCTGGACTGTGATACACTCAGTTTATTTTTAAATAATGTTTTCTCTACAGCCGGTACAGGAATAGGCTGTATAACGATGACTATAGGACGGGTTCTGATGCTGCTCCAGCAGACTTAAATGACTCCCCGCTGATCTCCCTACGGCGCTTAACCCTGCAAGCGGGACCAGTTCCGTGGCGGCCCGCACAGTTTCCCGCACCGACGTTCCTGGTCCCAAACCGGCCTGTCTGCAGAGGTGACGCTTCACCTGCCAGTCTGCCGGTTTCGCCTGTTGTACTCAGTGTTGACAGTGCAGTGCGGACTCCACCTCTTCGGTGAGATGCGACTGAGTTTCTGGGAACGTTTCTGCAACATCTCGGCATCGTCCTGCTCAACGGGTAGAACTGGCTTCTGGTCTGTAAATCTGCCCCATCTTCCCATACCATTCTGAGAGATTATACTTGAACTACTTATAATATGTACAAGATAGAGCGCCGCCAACAAATGTCTGATAATACGATTTAACCCTAAACTAATCAGGGACCAATTAACCTACCGGACAGTTCATTAGACAGTTGAGGGACTGATGGGAAAAACGAGCTCAATGACGCAGTCTGACGTGCAGAGAGTCCTTACTGAGGACACGGGAAGTGATCCTAGAACTCCGATGCTGACGTTTATGCAAAGTGCCCGACCACGGTTTTTGCTGCTGGAATGATAATTTTAGGGGAACAGCTCATATTCTGTCCAGGTAGTTTCCTACCAGAGTGTTTGAACATCGAATTCTCTACCAGCAGCTTAATTGCCCCCTCTCACTCTATTCACCTGTTCCATCCGTTTTTCTGGTTCCTCTCCCGTCTCCTCTGTGCTGTTCACTTACTCGCCCTCCCCCCACCCCCAATGAACCACCTGCCTTGCTTTCGTCCACATTCAAGTGTCTTCACGTTCCCACTGCTTCGTTCCCATTTGTCCTTTCTGATCCAGAAAACCAAAACGTCTCCAAGGTAGATTTAGGGGAAGCTTTACTTGGCGAGAAGCACCAAGGTTGGTCTTCTTTATTTTTGGTTCGGCGGAAGATTAGGAACTAAGACGCTGGGAAAACAGATCGTAGGAGTTAATCGGGTGGGAGTCCCATTTGTTCGTAAGGGTTTGCGAACGACTTTCTGAAGGTGATGTGTGCTTTCACTTTGACTGAGGGACCGAAGTTGTTCCTCTTTACTAACCCCTTAGTTAATTTAAGATTCATGAATATAATCCCTTTAATCGTCTGCTCTCTGTTCTTTTCATGATACGAATTTGTAACCGGTTTGCAAAGTTCACAGCAGCAAAACCGAACAAGGCGGAATCACTTCATCTACGTTTCTATATACCACCAGATGCATTTTCGTGCTAGGATACTCGATGAATTCTTGATAGAATAATAGCCATGTATGTATCGATTCAAGACACATAGACGTGTAAGTACCGTTTCTCTCTGCTGTATATCAACGATATGGCTGATGAAATAGGAGTCCTGTTTGGCAGGTTTTGCATATGTTAATAATATTGGTGTAGGGGGAGGTATTGTTGAGGAAACAGCCCGTTTGCAGAATAAAAGAACGATAAGGAAAATTGGCATGCAGATGGCAAGTGAAATACAATGTTGGAAAATGCATGTTCATGCATTTTGTGAGTAGCATGAATGTGCAGACTCTTTGCTAATCGAAGGGAAAATCCGCAAAACTGAAATGCAAAGGGAATGGGGAGTCCCCGTGCAGGGCACCTAAAGGGTCAACATGCAGTTAGAGTCGGAGATAAGGAAGAAAATATAATGTTCACATTCATTTCAGGAGGTCCAGAATACAGGAAGAGTGTTGCGACGCCTTGGCTTTACAAGGCGCTGCAGAAGCTACAGTGTGAGAAATATGAACAGTTTTCAGATCCTTATCTCACAAAAGAGGGTCCAGGGGAGGTTCAAATAGATGATTCCGGGAATGAAAGGGTTAAGAATCGATAGACGTTCGAGTGCTCGGGCTCTGAACTCTCCTGGATTTAGAAGGATCGGAAGAGGTCTCGTTTAAACGCTTCAAATGTTGAAAGGACATGGCAGGATGTGGAAAGGATGTTTCCCAAGGTTGAGGTGTCCAAAGCAAGAGGACGTACGCTCACAACAGAGAGGCGTTTATTTAAAACTGAGATACGGAGAACTTCCTTTCGCCAGAGGGTGGTGAATTTGGGGAATTTCTTACCCCATTCAGCTGTGGAGGCCAGGACATTCGGTGTATTAAAAGGAGAGTTCTGTAACAGCAGTCTATTCTGCTGGCTACCAGTTTGGGTTACTGTTGAATAGAAGAACTATGTGGCATCCAATTACTATAGTAGAATCAGTTGGTGCTTTTCTTGGTGAGAGACACGAAGGATAGTCTTCTTTCTTTATTGATTTATTTATTTATTTACTTATTTTGTTCGGCTGCAGATGAGGACGGAAGTTGCTGTGATTCCGATCATAGAAACACAGAAACCCTATAGCACAATGCTGACCCTTTGGCACATAAAGTTATGCAGAACATGTCTTTAACTTAGAAATTCCCGAGGGTTAACGATGGCCCTCTATTTTACTAAGCTCCATTAATCTATCCAAGGATCTCTTAAAAGACCCTATTCTGTCCGCCTCCACCACCGCTGCAGCGGCAAAATCGACGCACTGACCATTCGCTGCGTAAAACACTTTTCACTGACATCCCCTCTGAACCTAATTCCAAGAACCTTAAAACTGTGCCCTCCCCCGCTAGCCATTTCAGCACTAAGAAAAAAGCTTCTGTCAATCCACACGATCAATGTCTCTCATCATCTTATACACTGTCGTGGGATGCAATCCGGTGGGAGACCCGATTTTTCTTGATGGATTGGGAGCGACGTTTTGAAGGTAGTGCGTTTTTTCCCGTTGACCGCGGACACAGCGCGGGAGTCACAAGGAAGTACAGGTTGACCGCCATCTGGTGCACATTTGACTGTTAAATTTAAATTACTCTTCTTTTTTTCCTGCTTTTCTTTACTAACCCTTGGAAATTAGATTCATAAGTACAATTCCTTTAATCGAATGAATTGTGCTGTCTATTAATTCGTGACACTAATTTGTTCCAGTGTAATAAATTACACAGCACCCACATAAACCGTTTGTCGGGGCGGGAGAGCCGTTTCAACCTCACAAGTTTGTGGGACATGCGAGTGGTTTCCATAGACTTAAACAGCCTTGGAGACCGGGGGTTTCAGTACATATACGTAACCGTATAACATGAGATGAATTTTCTGGTAGCATACTCAATAAATCAATCATAGAAAAACGACTATGAAAAAGCGACGAAAGACCGCAGGTACTTTAACGTTCCAACGTAAGGGTAGGAACACCAATCACATCTGATCTCTGTTGTTGAATTTTTCGGCCATCGAACTGCCGCTCACTGGAGGGTTTTTTGTTACATTTCTCGCGACATTCTCCTGAAATTCTAGAGAGACTATTGTATCTGGGGAAAAAAAACAAACACACAAACAAACAAACTGTTTCTGAGAAAGTAAAATCACCCCCTCTGCCACCAACCATCCTTCTGCTGTCCAATCCCTTTCCGATATTTGGTGTGAAAGTAAATGATCCTCTCGAAAGTGCCTGAAAACGCAGGAACTGAAGATGTCCCGGTGCTTTCTTGGCCGCGGCGCAGCTGGACTCGGCTGAATTTCTTTGAGGTTTTTTTTTCCTTTCAACCAGGCATTTGATTGGGGATTCGAGATTCTGAATTGAGGCTCAGGAGCAGTTACGAGATGAATGTGAGTGGATAAACGGAACGAGAGTGAGGAACTTCATTCACACCAACACGGATAAAACCAGAAATAGGCACATCCATTTATCAATTGCTCGGAGCTTCCAGGCTAATCTGGAGGTATTTAGTAATATTGAGATTTATATCAATATTTTACCTGCAGGGCTAATAATTTAATGCTGTTTTGTAATGATTGCTGTAATACTGGTTGTAAACAGTATCGGGACACTATGTACCCCATTCATGTTCCATCCCTTTCACTTTCCTCTGATCGTTCAGCATAATTTGGTACATTTCAAGCATTGAATTAGGTAAGTAATGTGTGTTCGGAATGATTGTATTTAGTCTACCCTGTATTATTACATAGGGACGGTCATGTAATCACTGATCAGTCCTCATATAATTTGTTGCAATCTGACTCCCGTATTTATAGTAAGTTATTGTGTATTTTCTGTTTCTCAGCAGCTGGTGAAACCTCATGTCCGGACATAGCCAATTGCGCTCATTTCTTATGTGCTGGAAACTTTCAGACTATCTGGAGGTGTTAAATATTGTGGCCCTCTGGAAATGTCGATAAACATTACTGCGTAGCTCCTTGTTCTGTTTGGAGGACGGTGATCAGTGGAGTTCTGCAGCAATCGGAGTTGGGACCGCTTCTTATCGCGTTGTACGTAGATGGTTTGAATAAAGAATTGTTTGCTTTGTGGCAGGGTTTACGGACCATGCCGAGACAAATGGAAGGGCTGGTAGAGTTGAGGAACCAGGGTGCTTGCAGAAGGAGTGAGACAGACTGGAGGAATAGGCAAGGAAATAGCAGATGTAAGACAATGTAGGGAATTGCTTAATCTCACACTTTGGCAGAGGGAATAAAGGCGTGGACTATCCCGTAAACTGGAAGACCGACTGAAATGAAAAAATCCACGAGGAATTGAATTAAAAATCAGAGTTGCAGAGCAATTGAAAGGATTCCCTACAGGAAAATCTGCAGGTAGATTCACTGGTGGGGAAGCCAAATGCATGTTCCCATTTATTGGGAACAAATATAAAAACAACGATATAAAAAGGACTGCATATAAAAAGCAAAACCTGAGACACGTTTTAAACTGCATACCCTTCCTCGTTCTGCTTCAAGCACGTGGCGCGGGTAGCAAACCTAAGGTCACAACCCTTGAACTCCTGTCCTTTAACTTACCTCTTAATTACCCGAACCGCCTGTGCAGTGCATCGTCACTCCTCTTCCCCACGTCATTGGAACCTACGTAGAACACAATTTCCAGCTGGTCAGCCTCCCATTAAGAATGCTGAGGACTCGATCCGAGATATCCCTGAGGTTGGCGGCGATGGAAACTCCTTTCCACACAACTGTCTGAAGAATATCCGATCACTCCAGCCTGACTTCCTCCCTCACCACCCCTAATCATGCCACCCACCGCCCACTTCTCATCTGAGTTACAGAGGTAACTTGAGTGCCTGAGACCCGATCACTGTGACTGAACACAGTTAAGTCATTCCCCGGCCCCTCAAACTCCACAACCCTAATGTTCAAGGAGATGACTCTGCCTTGGCCCCTTGTGCCGTTTCTCCATCCTGACTGTAACACAATCCCCTATGTCCCGCTCGCTGGGTGTATCTCCCTCTCCATATTGCCTGTCCATCACCACTTCAGACTCCAGAATGATCCAGTGTTCGTCCATTTAGAGCTCCACCTACGTAACGCTGATTATCAGAAGCTGCGGCTGAACGCAGCTCTCGCAGCTGTAATTGTCAGGGTGACTGGAGTTCGTCATGCATTCCCAGCTCCCGCATTAGGAGCACTCAGCTATTCTGCATGGTATTTCTGCTTTCCGATTTAAAAATATATAAAGAAGGGATGGAAAAATACCTTAACCATGTGCTTGACTGTGTGCCAATACCTTTCTCAGTTTTCTGTCCATTTACAGATAAGACACGTTCCCGTGGACAGCCGGCTGCTGGGATTATTATATACACTTCCAATCTGCGTTTGTTCTGCTTCCCTTGCATTCTGAAAATAAAGGGTTTACTGCGTAGAACCTAATTAAGGGAGTGTCCGTGGGGATTGTCGACGTCACCGCGGTGTGGCTGCTGTATTATTATTCTATTAATATGTCTATCTGAACGTCAGTCTCAGTCAGAGCCGCCTGTCTACGCTATCAGAGACCTGCGGGATCCAGATAGAGAGAGTGCCGAGGCTGGATCGGGAACAGGAATTTGGAGTATTCCATCAATGGAGCTACAAAATGCATCGTGGAACGCTGCGGCATCTGCAAGGATTATTTTCTGGGCGTATCCATATGTGGATAATAATCCTGAAGGAATCCCACTGGATATTTGAATCCATCTGGCGCTTGAGACAGTCCAACAGGTTTACTATCCTGTCCTCGCCATTGTAGCTGTCCCTGGTAAGTATCTCGTCTCTTCCTCGTGATTAACGATGAAAAATATGTGTCAGCTTCTCATTCATTCCTGTCCTCTATCGACGCGGTAATTGCATGGCAAATCTCTCAAACCGGTACCGCTTCAGCAACACCGCCTGAGTGAATTACGGGCGTTCTCTCTCCAACTTTGTAGTTGTCAGCGTCCCGGTTACTTCCCTATCAGGCAAACTTTATCTGTGTCTGTTCTGCTCTCAGCCACTGCCACCAAGTGACCTCTCATGCACCTTCACTCCCAGAGAAACAAGTTCGTGCTCTCACAACTTCTCCGCAGACTGCGAACCCTCCAATCTAGGCAGTATTCTGGAAAATTACATTTTCAGCCTTTGTGAAGCATACACATGCTTCCGGTGCTTCATGTTCCACAGTCCATTTGGGCATGGTAGGATAATTAGGTTCTGTCAATATTCGCTGGAGGGGACTTCATCGCTGGAAGGAGGGAATGAATGAATGAAGAAACAAACAAATAAATAAATACATAAAGACCCACCGGTTAAAGAGAAAGAGGTCAGGTTGTCGTCATTACTGACACGATCTACCGCCAACACAAACTGTGCAGTGGAATCTGAGAGCCTGCAGACGGATGTCGACTGTTTAAGCGAAAGTATTAACGTCTATGCGGAAGAAGCACTTACTAAAGGTAAGTGTCTCGTCACTTCTCATGATTACGTTGAAAATATATATCCGCTTCTCTTTCATACCTGTCCTCTATCGACTCGCGACTTGCAGGACATGTCTTTCCAACCGATACCGCTTATTGTGAATGTAAGGAGGCATGTGATCCAAGGGGACATTGCTGTGTGCATCCAAAAATGGCTTCCCACAGAAGGTCATTGACCAGAGGTTTGCCTCAGGGATCTGTTCTGGCACCCCTACTCTTCGTGATTTTTATAAATGACCTAGATTAGGAAGTGGAGCGATTGGTTAGTAAGTTTGCTGATGACACCAAGGATGAGTGCAGAGGAAACTGACAAATTGCAGAGGGATATTAATACGTTCAGGGAATGTCACAGCGTCTGGCAAATGGAGTGCAAAGTTGGTACATGCGACCTCATCTACTTGGGAGGGACAAATGGAAGAACGGATTATTATTTAAGTGGAAAACGGTTGCAGTATGCTGCCGTGTGGAGGGTATTTATAGTGTTTGTTCTTCAAGCACAAAAGGTTGGTTTGCAGCAGCAGCAGGGTAACAAGAAGGCAAATGGAGTATTGACCTTCATTGCTACACGGGTGAATTTAAGAGAACGGAGGTTACGCTGCAAATGCCAGTACTGCTTGCAAGTATCCTGATTTGAGGAGCGATTTACTGGTGTTGTAGTCGTTTACCTATATTGATTTCAGACATGAGGTGCCCAGAAATTAAGTCGCCTGTAACTGCACACACTGGAATTCAGAAGGATGAGAGAAGATATTTTAGAAACATGTAAAAATACGAAAGGGATAGATAAGACAGGGACAGGAAATTTGTTTCCGCGGGTAGGTTTGACTAGAACTAGGAGACATAGGCTGAATCTTCTGGGGGGTGAATTTAGGACGGAGATGGTGATTTTCCCTGCGGGGGGTGAACCTATGGGATTTTCTGCCCAATGAAGAACAGAAGGCGACTTCAGTATTTCAATATTTCAGAAAAGTTTGGATAGATTTTAGAGTAGTACGATTATTTAGGGTTCTGGAGGGAAAAGCAGGTAGATGGAGATGAGTCCATGATCAGATCTGCCGTAATCACCTTCAATGGTGGAGCATGCCAGTCCCAACAGATGGATTTTTTCGGCTTCTATTTCTTCAGTTCTTCTGCTCTAATGTCCACTCGTATTTACAGTTGAAAAAAAATGAATTTCTGACGCCGCGATACCTGGCACTTCATCAGTAATCAATTCATTACCACATCCCTTTTTGAGCTCCTTCACCTGACGCCAAATACATTCTGACATTTTAGCCATCACTGCTTAGCCCTTGGAGCTCGAGAGTTGAGTTCCGCCATTCCATCATAGCCGTTTTATTATCGCTCTCAACCGCATTCTGGCGCCCATTCTCCATATCCGTTGACGCCTGGACGAATCAAGGACATATCACTCTCTGCTGCAAATGGTTCCAACGAACTGACTCCCATAGCCGACTGTGGCGAAGAATTCCACATATTCACCAGGCTCGGTCTAAACACATTTCTATCCACCTCTGTTCTTAAGTGCTGTCTTTCTGTTGTCAATCCTTATCTTCTAGTTGTGGACTCCACAACTTCAGAAACTATCCTCTCCACGTCCACCATATCTCACCAAATTAGGTATGAGCTCAGTCTAGCCAGGAATATAAAAGGGGGTAGCAAATTCTTTCTTAGCTATGTGAAGAGAAAGAAGATAGTTAAGAACAGTGTTGGCCCCTTGAAGAATGAATTGGGAGAAATTGTTATGGGAAACAGGGAAATGGCAACAGAATTTAATGCGTACTTTAGATCTGTCTTCACCAGGGAGGACACAAGCAATCTCCCAGATGTATGGATGGGCCAGAGTCATAAGATATCAGAGGAATGGAGACAGATTGACATTAAAAAAGAAACTGTGATGGGTAGACTGGTAGAACTGAAGGCTAATAAATCCCCGGGTCCAGATGGTCTGCATCCGAGGGTTCTTAAAGAGGTGGCTCAGGAAATAGCGGATGCATTGGTAATCATTTTGCAAAGTTCCTTAGATTCAGGATCAGTTCCTGAAGATTTGAGAGTGGCTAATGTTATCCCACTTTTCAAGAAGGGAGGGAAGGAGAAAACGGAGAACTATCGCTCTGTTAGCCTAAAGTCAGTTGTGGGGAAGATGCTTGAGTCCATTATTAAGGACGAAATAGTGGCACATCCTGATGGCAGTGATAGGAGTAGGCCGAGCCAGCATGGATTTACCAAGGGCAAATCATGCTTGACTAATCTGTTGGAGTTTTTTGAGGACGTAACAAGGATGTTAGACGAGGATAAGCCAGTGGATGTAGTGTACCGAGATTTTCAGAAGGCTTTCGATAAGGTGTCACATAGGAGATTGGTGAGTAAAATCAGAGCTCATGGCATTGGGGGCAGGGTTTCAACAAGGATAGAAAACTGGTTGGCAGATAGAAAGCAAAGGGTAGCAGTGAATGGGTGTTTCTCGGACTGGCTGGAGGTGACTAGTGGGGTACCACAGGGCTCTGTATTGGGACCACAGCTCTTTACGATTTATGTCAACGATTTAGATGAGGGCATTGAAAACTATATCAGTAAGTTTGCTGACGATACTAATCTGGGTGTGAGCGTGACATGCGAAGAGGACGTTAGGAGAATACAGGGATATTTGGATAGGCTGGGTGAGTGGGCAGATACTTAGCAGATGTCATTCAACGTGAATAAATGTGAAGTTATCCACTTTGGAAGCAGGAACAAGAGGGCAGAGTATTTTCTGGACGGTGTAGAGTTAGGTAAGGGAGAAATGCAAAGAGACCTAGGAGTCCTAGTTCAGCAGTCAATGAAGGATAATGAACAAGTGCAACAGGCAGTGAAGAGGGCAAATGGAATGTTGGCCTTTGTTACAAGGGGAATTGAGTACAAGAGCAAGGATGTCCTTTTGCATTTGTACAGGGCCCTGGTGAGACCACACCTGGAATATTGTGTACAGTTTTGGTCTCCAGGTTTAAGGAAGGACATTCTGGCAATTGAGGAAGTGCAGCGTGGATTGATTCCTGGGATGGCAGGGCTGTTTTACGCAGAGAGATTGGAGGGATTGGGCTTGTACCCGCTGGAATTGAGGAGATTGAGAGGGGATCTGATTGAAACGTTTAAGATAATTAAAGGATTTGATAGGATTGAGGCAGGAAATATGTTCCAGATGTTGGGAGAGTCCAGTACCAGAGGGCATGGATTGAGAATAAGAGGTCAGTTATTTAAAACAGAGTTGAGGAAGAGCTTCTTCTCCCAGAGAGTTGTGGAGGTGTGGAATGCACTGCCTCGGAAGACGGTGGAGGCCAATTCTCTGAATGCTTTCAAGAAGGAGCTAGAGAGATATCTGATGGATAGGGGAATCAAGGGATATGGGGACAAGGCAGGGACTGGGTATTGGTAGTGAATGATCAGCCATGATCTCAGAATGGCGGTGCAGACTCGAGGGGCCGAATGGTCTACTTCTGCACCTATTGTCTATTGTCTATTGTCTATCTCGGCCTTTCAATATTCGATAGGTTTCAATGAGATTCCCCAAATTCCCCTAAACTTCAGCAGGTACATTTTAATCAATGATAGTCCGATGATCTCCTCAGTAGATACATTAATTTCATGTTCATCTCTGCTCTGGGAAGTGTGTCAGTTAAAATAATCAGAGAATATATCCATCGAAATATGTGTTAATGGTCTTTATTTCCTTCTGCACGGTGAATGTGGTGACAGTCATCATCTTGTCGCGGGGAAAGTGCGGTCTCTCCAAAGGCGTCACAAGGTACCTTGTTGCCATGGAAGCAGCTGATCAGCTGGTCCTTCTCTTTGATCTGGTATTGAGCAAGATTCCGGTGACTGACATGCCAATGCAGGTTTTCCTCTGGTCGCGTCGCGTTCCCGTGTGTAAAATCCACACCGTCGTTTTCTACGCTGCCACGGACTGTTCTGTCTGGTTCACCGTCACTTTCACATTTGATCGGTTTGTCGCGATTTGTTTTCCGAAGCTGAAACGAAAATACTACACTGGGAGAGTGGTGGCTCTGGTTCTGGGGACAGAGACAGTGCTGAGCTGTGTTAAGAACATATTCTGGTCCTTTTTCCTCAGTAGGTTCTATTCGCTGATGGATACCGCCGTGCTCTGTATGACTCGTCCAGTTCTATTTTCCCCATCTCAGGAGGCAACATTTGAACTGATGCATTTCCTCCTCACTCCAATATTCCCCTTTGTCCTGATTCTCCTCTTAAACAGTTTAACCATCAGACACATCTTAGTGGCCAGCCGAGCACGGAGGGGACTCCGTGTTTCTCGCGATGGCGAGACGTCCGCCGACCCGGAGATGAAGAACCGCAGGCAATCCCTCCTATTATTGCTGGTGATGTCGCGGAATTTCATCCTGCTGTGGGCGCTGCTGACGGTGTATTCCGTATGGGATAGCCTCTATTATTACATAAATCGTTATATTTACTTGGATCCCCCGAATTCACTGCGGATGCTGGGCTACATGCTGTAACTGCTGAGCTGCTGCACCAACACGGCCCTTTACGCCGCTGTCCAGGCCAGGTTCAGGTTGCAGCTGAAGGAGACGGTGAAATCGCTCTTAAGTCTTGTGGCAAAGTTCACTCGGCGTCGTCAGTACCGCATTAATCCTCAGTAAGTCTTCTCCTATACCGTCCCAAGGTATCCCATTCCATCTGGTAGGTTAATTGGTCATTGAAAATTGAATGGTCGCTGGGACCGTGAAGCATTGCGCCACCCAAGGGCCAACCGTTGGGAACCGACTGGAAGTAAGACTTTTGAGACAGACATGTTGCGGTAGGCTGCTCCGTAATTCCGAGCTTCATTGGATAGCAGAGATTCAAATTTGTCCTGGACATAGAGGACAGAGGGTATCAGTGAAGGGCAGCTATTCTGCACGTGACAAATGTTAGAGATATTCTGTCGTTTAACTGGAATAATAATTGAAAAGACTCTTAAATATGCTTGTAGCCGACACAAAACGTGATGGAGTTGTGGATGTTTAAGGAGCTTGGTAAAAGTGCAGATGGGTTGAGAATGCGTTCAGTGAAATAATAAGTTTGTCAAAGTAATACGGCAGGTAAATCTGAGACTACAACCCTTCTGCTGTCCAGTACACTCTGCAAAATTAAAAGAAAAACGTAGATTCGTGAGCCGCCAAAAGATGGCAGTCGGCAGTCGGTAAGACTGAGATTTCAATACTGTAACCCATGAATCGCATTTTAATCACAACGGAGAAATACATTTCTATAGATAATAGACAATAGACAATAGGCAATCGTTGCAGAAGTAGACCATTCGGCCCTGCGAGCCTGCACTGCCATTATAGAGATCATGGCTGATCAATTCCTATCAATACCCGGTTCCAGCCTTGTCCTCATATCCCTTGTTTCCCCTATCCATAAGATACTTATCTAGCTCCTTCTTGCAATGAGTTGTTCCAGGGTTTCTGATATACATAAATGACTCGGATGTATACAAATGAGTTGACGAATAATCTTGCAGACGACACACATTGAAAAAAAAACATTTACTTTGAAACATACACAAATTACCGGAGGATCTTTGGGCGGATACATCTTCTAGGGGGATATATAGAGTACTCGTGGATAGGCTTTTTCCATTGAGAGTAGGGGAGATTCAAACTAGAGTACAGAATTGAGAGTTAGGAGGCAAACGTTTAGGGGTAACCCGAGGGGGGATTACTTTACTCAGAGAGTGGTAGCTGTGTGGAAGCTGTGTAGAGGCAGGTTTTGTATTGCCATTTAAAGGAAATTTGGATAGGTATATGAACAGGAAAAGAATGGAGGGTTATAGGCCGAGTGCGGGTCAGTGGAACTAACTAAGTGTAAGCGTTCAGCAGGGAGCCCAAGTGGCCTGTTTCCGTGCTCTAATTGTTATATGGTGTATATGGTAATTTCAAATGAACTCGGAAGAGCAAGACCTTTACTCCGAGTGTAGTGGGTGCATGGAGTGCACTTGACACCATGGTGGTTGAGGCACAAGTTGGAGAGACCTTGAACAGATGCTGAGACAGACATGTGCCTATAAGGCAAAAGGAAGGATATGCTCATAACGCAAGCAGCGAAGATTCGTTCGGAATTAAATATATTAATAACTAGCTCCAACGTCTCACCAGTTAAAAAGCAGGAGTTGATCCTGCGATCTCTCGCCGACACAAAGACTGCAGAGGAAACAAACGGCATGCAGATGTTCTGCGAATGTACCAGCGTCTGGCAGATGCAGTGCAAAGTTGGTAAATGCGGGGTCATACACCTGGGAAGGGCAAATGGAGGAACATAATATTATATATTATTTACATCTACTGCACACTAGTTATTTGCATAGTCTCAGATCCCTCAACACATCCTCTTGTCAACACAACAGGGACCGTGTTCCCATTGTCCGCACTTATCACCTCACGAGCTTCCGGATCCAGCATATTAACCTCCGCAAATTCCGCCACCTTCAACAGGACCCTGCTGTTCGCAGGGATCGTTCCCTCCGTGACTGTCTGGACCACACGCCCCTCCCCACAGATCTCCCACCGGGCACTTATCACTGCAACCGTAAGTGCTACACCTGTCCTAACACCTCCTCTCTTACCACCTTTCAGGGCCCCAAACAGTCTTTCCACTTGAGGAAACACTTCACTTGTGAGGTCTGTTGGGGTAATCTATTGCATCCGGTGCTCCCGGTGCGTCCTACTCTACATTGGCGAGACCCGACGTAGATTGGGGGACCGCTTCGTCGAGCACCTACCCTCCGTCTGCCACAACAGACAGGATCTCCCGGTTGCTACTCACTTCAACTCTCCTCCGCATTCCCATTCGGATACGTTCATACATGGCCACCTCTACTGCCATGATGGGGCTAAACTTCGGTTGGAGGAACAACACCACATATACCGTCTGGGTAGTCTCCATCCCCTTGCTATGAACACCGAATTCTCCAACTTCCGGTATTTACCTCCCTTTTCCTTCCCCCATCCACTTTCACTTTTGTCTCCTCTTCCAGCTGCCTATCACATCTCTCATGCCTCTGCCTTCTTCTACTACCCATAGTTCTTTCCCCTTAGATTCCTTCTTTACATCTCCTGCCTATCCCCTCCCTGTTTCCTCTCCCCCACCCCTTAATCTTTCCTCTGATTGGTTTTCCTTCCACTCCCCACCTTCTTTATAAGGCCCCTGCCCCTCCTGCTTCAGTCCTGACGAAGTGTCTCGGCCCGAAACGTTGAGTGCTCCTTTCAACGTATGCTGCCCGATCTGCTGAGTTTATCCGGCTTGTTTGTATATGTTTATTTCAAACAGAGATGCGGAGAACCTTCCTTCCCCAGAGGGTGGTGAATTTGGGGAATTTGTACCACATTCAGCTGTGGAGTCCGTGACGTCGGGTTTATTTCAGGCAGATATTTATAGATAGTTGATTGAACACGGCATCAAGCGTAACAGCGAGAAGGCCGGGAAATGGCGGCAAGGAAGGGAAATAGAGGATCAGCCATGATTAAGCAGTCTCAATGACCCAAATGGCCTAATTCTGTTACTATATATAATGGGCTTAAGGACTTGTTGTCTTAAATCAGTGAGAGTCACGGATAATTTTTATCCATTATAGCTTAGGCTGTGTGGCACGCTGATTAGTTTCAAATGCCTGTGATGAACAGAGAACAGATTGAAACTCTATGGAGAGAAAAAGTACATTGCTGCTGTCGAGTCCCAGTGAATGGTCTTGGACCGAAACATCGAGCGCTTATTCATATCTAGAGATGCTGTCTGACCTGCTGAGTTCCCTCAGCATTTAGTGTGTGATTCCGCTCCAGGTTCAAATGTCAAATCACAATGATTATCTATGTACTGTAAACCCTGGTTCACTTAAGTTGCGTGCATTTCATTTACCAGTTCGGTAATAACAGTCCGTTGTGTGTGCAACCCGTTTGGATTACAGATAAAAATAAGGAAAATGGGTCATCTAGTTAGAATGGTCGAATTCCGTGCGGGCGGAGGGTTTCTTAGTGAGGAACATTAAGAGTGGTCTTTTTTTATTGGTTGGCGGGAGATGAGGAAAGAAAAACCTGGGAGAATAGATCGTAGGATACAACCAGCTGAGCGACCAGTTTGCTGGAGAGGGATTGCGAGCGACATCAGGAATGTTGTGTGTGATTTCCCAATGATCGAATGTCCAGCGCGCAAGTGACAAGGAAGTTAAAGATGAGTTCACACTGGTGCACATTTGACTGTTTAATTATAATGGGCTTTTTCTGTTTGTCCCTGGTCACTAACCCTTTCGTTAAGTTAAGATTCATAAATTTAATCCCTTTAATCGTATGCTGTCACTGGTTACATGGCACTAATTTGTAACAGGGTTACATATTACCCAGCAGCAAAACCAACGGGGTTTGTTTTGAAATCGAGCCATCTCAGTCTGACTTGTCTGGGGGGAACGGAGAATACTTTACCTGGTCTTAAGCAACGAAGGAAACCGGAGGTGGGGGGGTGGTTGTCAATCTATATACGTTTCTATAAAGCAGGAGATAAATATCCTTGCGAGGATACTCAATAAATTCTAAATAGAATAATAACCATGACAGAATCGATGAAAGACGGCAGCCACTGAAGTGTTCAACCGGAAAGAGTAAGAAGACCAGTCTCTTCTGGGCTCTCTCTTTAACAAGACGCTTTCGGATTGAAATGGCGCTCACTGGAAGTTTTCCTTGACTTCATGCCTGATTTATTATCCTTCTTATCCACATTTTTTTGCCTTCTACCTGTAACTATTGAAACCCTTTGTAATCAATGGCTGTTCAACATCTACTATAACATAAGGGCCTCCCAAACTTTGTTTTAAATATAGCGACAAGCAGACTAATTTCAGACTATTTCAACACGTTGTTATATTCTATGTAACAGTATAGTCTGGAATTTAGATTTATTTTCTGCGACCTCAACATATTTTCTTGCAAACTTAATATTCTGCGTGCAAAATAGAGAGAGCGGGAGAGAGAGAGAGAGAAGGAGAGAGAGAAGATCCTCACACCGTCTCACTGTGCCCTGACGCCGTTGAAGCGATTGGCAATCACACAGCAAAAGTATCTGCATCGTGGTAAACAGCAGAGTCAATGATTAGCCATTGGTTATGAAAGGACAGAATGTTTTCAGTCTTGGGGAGAGTTAACGGGTTCCTGGCAAATTTCTCTTTCATGAACTAAAGAAGTAAGGGTGCCTTCTTGGCCGCAGCTCAGCTGGACTTTGCTGAATTTTCTGCGTGTATTTTTTTTTTCTTTGAACCGGGGAATTCAATGAAATGAATTGAATTGAATGATCTTTATTGTCATTACACATAGGCACAATTAAACTCTCTTTTGGTTTCCTCTCAGGCAATCATACAAAGCGGTAGGTGAAACAAGTCAGTAATAGAAAAAACGGTACTAAATATATCATTAGCAAAAAATAAGTTGCAGCAGCACCAGAATATCACACTAATGCACATGCATAATTCAGATTTAGGAACAGATTTCATGTGACATCGCAAACATTAGGTTCAGGAACAGGAATGGCTAGCGTCACTCACCCCAACACTGCTAAAAGCTGATCCAAACACGCCCATTTCTCAATAAGTCGGAGCTTTCGGAGTATTCAAGCAATGCTTAGTGTTGTAACGTTCTGGAGAATTACAAAAGTATTTTGTATGTACGGCTAGTTTTTTTTAATGCTTTTTTTGTAATGACTGGGAGGATACTCGTTGTCAATATTACTTTTGGGACAATATCAAACTTGTTCATGTGTCATCCTCTGTCACTTTGCTCTTTGAACTCAGCAAGGGCGGTGTATTTGAAGCAGTGATTTCTGTAAGTTATCTGAATTCGCAATGGCTTTGTCTATTGAATATAATGTTGATCTTTATCTAGCCTGTGTTATTTTACTTGGACGGTTCCGATGGATTGTCCTATCTGCAGTTTACTTTGCAGAAATCTGTTTCTTGCATTGCTAGTAAGTTATTGTCTTTTCTGCTTCTCAGCAGCTGGTGAGACCTCATGTCCGGACACAGCCAATCACGCTCATTTCTCATTAGCTCGGAATTTTTATACTATCCTGGTGCTGTTTAATATTGTGGCCCTTTGGAGATATCCATAAACATTACGGCGTAGGTCATATTCTGATTGGACGGGGGAGATCAGTGGAGTTCCGCAGCAGTCGGTGTTCGGGCCGCTTCTTATCCCGTTGTGCGTCGATGTTTGGATGAAGGATTTGATTGCTTTGTGACAGGGTTTGCCGATCCTGCGAAGATAGAAGGAAGGATAGGTAGAGCTGAGGAAGCAGGGCGCTTGCAGAACGAATTAGACGGACTGGAGTAATAGGCAAATAATTTGCAGAAGGAATATCACGTAGGGAAGTGTCCAGTCTTAATCTTCGGGCTGACTAAATAAAGTAGTTGCTTATTTTAACAATGGGGAGAACACTGAAACAAGAAGAGGTGCAGAGCCCCTTGGGAGGATTCCGTTCAGGAAGGTGAGGAAGCCAAATGCAATGTTAGCAATTACTGCAGAGGAGTGGAATGTAAAAGGCACACTTTAGCAACCTATTCATCTGTATACTCTCCCTGGTTCCGACCCCAAAAGCACACGGCACGGTTAGCAATCCTGAGATCACAGCCCTGAAGGCCCCGCCCTCTAACTTTGCCCTTACCTCCCTGATGTGCCAGTGCAGAACATCGTCACTCATCGTACCAATGTCATTTGAACCTACATAGCCCACGAATTTCTGCTGTTCTCCCGCCCACTTAGAAAGCTGTGGACTGGATCCAGTTATCCCTGATGTTGTCGCCGACAGAACCACCTGTCCCAACCATTAACTAACGATAATCCTATCACCACAGCGTGTTTTTCACCTCATCCCTCCACCCCCGCCACACACTCACCACTTCCCTTCTTGGTCACAGTGGCAAACTGAGTTGCAGAGACCCGAGCACTGTGTCTGAACTCTGTTAGGGGGCTGGATCAGGGATCCAATCGCCGAACCGGCTCTGTGCACACAGTGATATTAATCGAGTAACAAATCCCGAGGTGCAAACAGAGCCGGCGTCAAAGTTCAGGCAGAGATCAAAACCAGATAGAGAAACGGGAAACGGGAAACGGGCAGAGTCGATATTCAGACGGACAGAATAGAGTTACGAATTCTGGAAAGTCTCAGGAAAATCCACTGACACAATCTCGTAACCAACAGGTGAGAACACAGTGCTTTTCTGAAGGTCTGCAGATAAAGGGTTAACTGTACATGTTATTCTGTAGAATTTAATGAAGGGTGTGTCCGTTGGGATTGCCGACGTCACCGCGAAGGTGTGGCTGCCGTCTGCCGGTTGCCTGTTCTATTAATATATCCCTCACAACGACTGCCTTATTGAGAGACGCCAGCGGGCTCCAGAAAGACAGAGGACAGTGGCAGAATCGGGAACGGGAATCTGGACTATCCCAGCAATGGATCATAATCTGCGAAATGCATCGCGGAATACTGCAGCAGTCGCGATGAATATTTTCGGGGCGTTTCTATATCTTGTTGAAAATTATGAAAATATGACGTTGGATTCCCGAATCACGCATGCTCTTTGGAGCTTACAACTGATTTACTACCCTCTACTCGCCATTGTAGCTGTTCCTGGTAAGTCCCTCGTCTCTTCTTCTTGATTATCGTTTAAAAATATAAGTCAACTTCTCATTCATACCAGTCGTCTAACGACACGCGAATTGCGTAGCTGCTCTCTCAAAGCGGTATCGATCCCGTAAACATCGGCTGAGTGGATTTTACAACGTAACCCATGCAAGGCTTGTTGAGAAAGTAAGGAGGCATGTGATTCAAGGGGACATTGCTTTCTAGATCCAGAAATTATTTGCTACAGAATGCTGTTACATTGGCACTGTTTGAATGCGGGTCGGTGGGATGATATAATGGTCTTGTGAGTGGGATGATGTAATGGTCTTGTGAGTGGGATGATGTATTTGTCTCTTGGCCGTATGGTGATGTTATGTCATGTGATGTCATATTCCAAACCGCTTGTAAACCAATTGCGGTTTATGACGCAGTTCTCATTTTTATTTTTGATACAACGTTGTTGTTACTGGTCGGAGGTGAGGAGGTCCCACCGGTTTTGTTTGTTGCAAGGTCAGGAAGTTTTGTGCAGTGATAACCCTCCAGTCCAAAGGTCAGTTCTTTTTATTTCATTGTAATTTCTGCCAACAATGCATCTTCCGCCTGAAGAATCGGCAGATCGTCGATACTTGGAAGGAATCCTTTGTTTCGGGGAAGTCTCTGCTGATGACTGTATAAATCACATGGAGTTTTGAATTTATTACTTTAAGTCTGTGCTTGGATGAGAACCCATTAAAACAGTTTGCAGATTTGAATGTTTGTGCCGCCTAACTGCTAAATTCTGTTTAGGTTTGTCTTTTGCTTACATTTCTCAGTTTGAGCAGAGGTTAATAATCCTCGGGATTTGTTTTAAACCCTGTCTCAGTTTCATATTCATTGTTGCTGCATTTATTTCAATGCAAATTGTGGTTGTAGACGGGTATTATTCTGTTTGGAGGTAGGTGACCAGTGGTGTTACTCAGGGATCTGTCCTGGGACCACTGTTCTTCGTGATTTCTATTACTGACCTTGATGAGGAACTAGAGGGATAGATTAGGACATACACTGATTCCACAAATGTTCGGGTGTTGTGGATAGTGTGGAGGGCTGTCAGAGTTCACAGCGGGACATTGATAGGATGCAAAACTGCGCAGAAATGTGGCAGATGACGTTCAAACCAGATGAATGCGAGGTTGATCATTTTGGTTGGTCAAATATGTTGGCAGAATATAGCTTTGAGGGAAGGATTCATGTTTGTGTGGAGTTCAGGAGTGATCTTGGGGTCCGAGCGCAAAAGGCACTCAAAGGTGTTGTTCAGTTTGACTCTGTGATTCGGAATGTCATACGGTGCACAGGCCTTCATAAATCGTGGGACTGAGTTTATAAATCAAGTGTTGCAGCTATATAGGACCCTGTTCAGACAACAAATGGAGTACTGCTCTCTGTCCTGTTTGCCTCACTGCAGGAAGAATGTGGGAACATTAGAAAGCGTGCAGAAGAGATTTACAAGGATGTTTCCTGGATTGGGAATGAGAATGGTTTGAGTGAAAACAGCTTTTTCTCCTTGGAGCGACGGAGGATGAGATGACAAGAGGCATTAATCGTGAGGAGAGTCAGGGGCTATAAATAAATAAGTAAATAGACAGATAGATAGATAGATAGATAGATACATAGATAGATAGATAGATAGATAGATAGATAGATAGATAGATAGATAGATAGATAGATAGATAGATAGATAGATAGAGAGAAAGATGAATTAATTAATTAACTAATAAATGGATAAATGGTTAAACGTCTCCAACGTCTCACCTGTTCGACTATGAGGTCACTTGGGCATTATCACTGCCATGATTTATCGCCTTAACAAAATGTGATAAGGAGACTGAGAGACTACTGAGGGATATGGATGAGTTAGGCGAATGCACTTGCGTCTAGCCGATTGAGTACAATGTAGGTAAATGCGACGTCATTCACCTGGGCGGGACAAACGAAAGAACAGTATATTATTTAAGTGGTAAACGATTGCAGAATGTCTGTGTGCAGAGACGTTGGAGTGTTTTTGCTTGAATCACAAAAGGTCGGCTTGCCCGTGAAGCAGGCTATCAGGAAGACAAATGTGACGTTGGCCTTCATTACCAGAGGAACTGAAATTAAGATCAAGTTTGATAGGCTGCAATTGCACAAGGTAATGGTGAGGCGCTGTCTGGTGTACTGTGCATTCCTTGTCTCATACATTGAGGAAAGATCAACTGGATTTGTCGGCAGTTCACCAGTTTACTGCAGAGAGTAGGTGGTTCGACGATGAGGAGAAATTGACTGGCCTGAGATCGTACTCGTTGGAATTCAGAAGTCTGTGGCAAAAAATTTACAGAAGCATTTAAAATTATTGAAGGAATAGGTAAGATAAAGGTAGGAAAGTTGTTTCCACTGGTAGGTAAGACTAAAAGTGAGGGGAATGGACTGAGGATTCTGGGATGTAAATTTGGGACGGAGATGAGGAGGGACAGATTTTCCCAGAGATTAGTGCATCTGTGGAATTCTCTGCACAATGACGCAGTAATTAGTATTTAGCCCACTAAATACATTTAAGACAAGATGGCTTTGTTTTTTTGCATAATCGAAGAATTGAGGGCTCAGGTAAAGGCGATCAGTCCGTGGTCAGGTCAGCCCTGATCATCTTCATTGCCGGAGCCTGCCAGTCTAAACAGATGGACAATTCCAGCTCCCATTGATAATGTTCCCATGTTCTCATGTTCTCTCATATTGAGCAGTTGAAGGGTGGTAAATTTCTGTCACCGTGATACTTGTTACATTAATCAGATCATTATTTTCTTAACACTTCCCGTTTGGAACTGCTTATGGCGCGAACGATCCGAGTACATTCCAGCCATCGCTTGATATCACTGCTTAGCCCGCAAGGCTCGGGAGCTTAATTCGGCCATATGAACACCGAGCCTTCTCCGCCATTCCAACACAGCTGATTTATCACCCCTCGCAACCAGATGCTGACTCCATCTCCCGGTATTAATTGAAACCACGACGAATCAGGAGCCGAACAATCCTCACTGCAAATGGTTCCAATGCACTGGCCACAATATCAGTGTATGGTAATGAATTCCGCACATTCACCAGGTTTGGTCTTAAGAAATTTCTCCCCATCTCTATTTTAAAGAGTAAGGATAAACAGAATTGTAATTTGAGAATGTTTCCATCCAAATCTATGTTAATGGTCTTTACTTCCCTCCTCACAGTGAACGTTGTGACAATTGTCATCCTGTCGCGGGGAAATTGCGGTCTCTCCAAAGGCGTCACATGTTACTTGGTTGCCATGGTAGCAGCGGATCAGCTGGTCGTTCTCTTCGATCTGGTATTGAGCAAGATTCCGGGGACTTACATGACAATAGAGGTTTTCTTATGGTCGCGACGTGTTGCCGTCTGTAATATCCACGCAGTATTATTCTACGCCGCCACTGACTGTTCTGTCTGGTTCAGCGTCACTTTCACCTTTGATAGATTTATCGCTATTTGTTCTCAGAAGCTGAAACGAAAATACTGCACCGGGAGAGCGGCGGCTCTGGGTCTGGGGACAGTGACTGTGCTGAGCTGCGTGAAAAACTTATTCTGGTACTTTTTGCTCGATGGCTCATATTTGGTGTTCTCTTCGTCCGTGCTCTGTATGCGTGCATTTCAATTTTCCCGAGATCAGGAGACAACATTTCTGCTGATTCATTTCCTCCTCACCCCGATATTTCCCTTTTTCCTGATTCTCCTGCTCAACAGTTTAACCATCAGGCACGTCTTAGTGGCCAGCCGAGCCCGGAGGAGACTCCGTGGTTCGCGCGATGGGGAGACGCCCGCCGACCCGGAGATGAAGAACCGCAGGCAATCCCTCCTGTTACTGCTGGTGATGTCGGGGAATTTCATCCTGCTGTGGGCGCTGCTGACGCTGTATTCCGTATGGCATAGCCTGTATCATTACATTTACGTGATGCCCCCGAATTCTCTGCGGGAGCTGGGCTACATGCTGCAACTGCTGAGCTGCTGCACCAACACGGTCCTTTACGCCCTGGTCCAGGCCAGGTTCAGGGCTCAGCTGAAGGAGACGGTGAAATCGCCATTCAGTCTCATGGCAAAGTTCACTCGGCGTTGTCAGCGGAGCATTAATCTTCTGTGACACTCCTCCCATACAGCTGGAAAATATCCCGTTTCCTCAGTGGCATCTGCAGATCTATTGGGGATGTGGACGATCCCGATTAGCTCCTCCAGGACTCGCATTTTAATCACAACGCGGAAATATAGGTCAAAATGTAATGTTCGACAGTGAGTTGTTCCGGTGTTTGTGACATATTAAATAACACGAATATTTGCAAATGCAAATCTTGCAGAAAAAACGAAACGTGACTTTGAGATATACACAGATTAAAGTAGGACATTCTGGCGGTAGTTTCAAATTAACTCAGAACAAGACCTGTACACAGAGAGTAGAGGGTGCATGGGATGCACTTCCCGTTGTGGTCGTACAGTCACAAAGAGGAGTGACCTTGAAGAGATGCTGAGACAGACATGTGTCGATGAGGAAAACGGAAGGGTATGCTCATAATGCAAGCAGAGGAGATTCGTCAGCCTATTATGATTATAATTTAACTGGTTCAGCAACTGGTTAGTGTCGGAGTTCTCTCGGTGTCATCAGTAAGGACACTGTCCGTCCGACTCGTTCACTGTGCTTGTTTTCCACATGTGTACTTCCACAGTCCGAATAACTGTTTGTTAGGTTGACTGGCTTTTGTAAGTTGTCCACTTATTACTTGACGGTTAAATCGAATTCTCTATTTTTTTTTTTGTTGGGCCGGCGTTCTATCTGTAAATATAATAAATAGTTAAATAATAAACTCTCAGAATGGGAATGGGAAGATGGAATAGATTTTCATACCAGAGAGCAATCGTAGCAATTGCGCAGGACGGTGCAGAAGGACTCGCAGAAATGTTCCCCGAAACTCATTCGGATCTCACCGAAGAGATACAGGCCGCGCTGCATTGGCAACGCCGGGTACAACAGGCGAAACCGGCCGACCGGCAGGTGAATTGTCACCTCAGCAGAAAGGCCGGATTGGCCGGCGCAGCTCTACTCCAGCTTGCAGGGTAAATCGCCAGGAGGGAGACCAGTGGGGAGTCATTTCAAGCTGCTGGAGCGTCTTCGGAACCCGTACTGAGGTCATGGTTGTAAAACCAGGATATGGCTTCCTGTACCGGCTGCGAAAAAATATGTTTTAAATAAAGTGAATGCAGCCCATTCCACCACGGGTAAAAAGGCTCCTCATTATTAAATATATCTACAAGGAACGCAGTAGCAGCAAAGTAATAGAACATTACAGCACAGAAACAAGCCTTTTGGCACTTCTTGTTTGATGTAAGCATATTTTCCTGCCTAGTCCCAATGACCTGTACCGGGACCATATCCCTCCAGACACCTCTCATCCATGAACCTGTCCGTTTTTCTTAAATTTTAAAAGTGAGCCCGCACTTACAACTTCATCTGGCAGCATATTCCACACGTCCACCACGTTCTGTGTGAAGACGAACCCCTAATGTTGCCTTTAAACCTTTTGCGCTTCACCCTTAACCCATGCCCTCTTTTTTTTTTCTCGCCCCTAGACTCAGTGACAAAAGTTTGCTTGCATTCATTCTATCTATACTCGTCGTAATTTTATATCCCTCTATCAAATCTCCCTTCATTCTACAACGCTTCAGGGATTCTTAACCCCCATGTCCCGGCAACGTCTTTGTGAAACTTCTCTGCAGTCTTTGAACCTTATTAATATCCTTCCTGTAATTCGGACTCCAAAACTGCTCACAATACACCAAATTCGGTCTCACCAGTGTGTTAAACAACATCACCATAACATTCCAAATCTTATACAAAATACATTGATTTATAAAAGTCAATGTACCAAAAGCTCTTTTTACGAACCTAGCTATTGTGACGCCACTTTTAGGGAATTTTGCATCTGTATTCTGAGATCCCTCTGTTCGACTGCGTTTCTCAGTGCTCTACCATTTACCTTTTATGTTCTACCTTGTCTTTTTGTTTCCAAAGTGCAATACCTCACCCTTGTCTGTATTAAACTCCATCTGCCATTTGCCATTTGTCAGCCCATTTTTCCAGCTGTTCCGAATCATTCTGCAAGCTTTGAAAACTTTCCTCACTGTCCACTACACCTCCAATATTTGTATCATTAGCAAATTCGCTGATCCAATTTACCACATTAACACCCAGATCAATGATATAGAAGAGAAATAAAAATGGACCCAGCACTGATCCCTGTGGCACACCACGAGTCACAGGCCTCCACTCAGAGAAGCAATCCTCCAAAACCACTCTCTAGCTTCTTCCATTGAGCCCATGTCTAATCCAATTTACTACCTCGACATGTATAGCTAGCGACTGAATCTTCCAAACTAACCTCCCATGTGGAACCTTGTCAACGGTTTTACTGAATACGATGTAGTCAACATACAATGCATTCCCTTCATCCACTTTCCTGGTTACCTGCTCTAAAAATCTATATGATTTGTTAAAAATGACCTACCACGCATAAAGTCATGTTGACACTCTCTAATAATTCTCTGTCTCATACCTTCAAATTCGGTCATCATTCATCAATATCCATCGTCAGGGATTTCCTCCCACCAGACGATGCTCGCTGCACGCTACTGTCATATGGAAGGAGCTACAGGGCGTTTAGACTAGCGTGACCGCGATCAAAACAGCTAATACACCTCAGAAACTCGCCTGTCGTACCAGAGGCGAGAAATTCACGCAACCTCACTAACCCCGACATTGACCTTCTTATGCGATAGTAGGGAGATCGACTGGGACAATCCAAGAACGTCTCGTTATTCCAATCAGCCTCAGCCCACTGATCAAACACGATTAACATTGTTTTTGCCCGTTGTGTCATCGTGAAACACATTTCATTCCTCGATAAGCTTCGAGACTTATTTTCGCGACTTGATCATCATTGGGTTGCAAAATTTCTCCTCGACTTGAGATTTCTATTGCTTAAATATTTATTTTCGGAACGTTAATATTACTGAGAAATTCAGAAATTGAAAAATATATCTATTTAACCTCACCTGACAGAGTAATTTCTCAAGTACTCGGAACATGGAGGGCAGGAACCAGATACAAACCAAATGATAAAATACCCAAACACTCAACAGTGACTTATCAGGGACCTGACGGCTCCAGATAGAGAGAGGACAGAGGTTGACTCGGGAACGGCACTATGGACTATCCCAACAATAGATCATAATCTGCGAAATGCATCGCGGAATGCTACGGGCATCGGGAAAAATATTTTCTGTCTATATCTTGCTGAAAATTATGAATGGATGTCGTTGGAAACTAGAATCACGCACGCTGTTGCGACATGCTCACTGATACACTACCCTGAACTCGCGGCTTAATATAGGGAGTGTAAACCCCTGCTCTGCCAAAATTAAGAAATCTCGGTTGGTTGGATGCTGCGCGAAGTGTCCCCTGTTACAAATCAGTACCTCGAAATAACAAACTGTGCACCAAATGCGATTAAAGGACTAAACTTTATAACTCTTACTTTGACTATATGGTTAGTTGAGTTACAGAACATAAAAGATAAACGGCCCAGATGTTATTAAACTGTCCGTTTCACATCAAGTGGGAGCTCACTCATAGGCCGATAGGTCGCCAAGAATCTCCTCCGATCGTCGCTGCCACTCGGTCCATCGTTCCGAGTCCAGCCTGTATGGCGTTCTACCAAATCTCTCCATTCGCGTTCTCTCTCTTCATCTCTCTCTCTCCCTCTGGCAAAAGCCTGCGAGCTCAATTGCTTCCAGAACCACAAGGCAACAAACTCCTGATTGGTTAACACGCATACAAAAGTCCTATTATATACAGCCATAACCCAAACATTGCTGCGACATAGAAACTGTTACCTCAGCAGTGAAAATTACGGAGAGGCTAATATATTCTTCCTCTACCAAACTCAGTCACGTCCTCATGACGTTGAGATAATTCCCGACCCCTTCCTGCAAAGTACAGAACCCACTTCAGGTGTAAAATGCAGTGACATACTTCCCAAAACAGTAGAGATCACGCCCTGTTCCCCAGGCTCTACATAGGCCAACCTATCCGGTGGTTTCCTAATACTCTACCTCTGTACTTCCTCAATTAACTCTTCAGGCTCAAATGCTACGGTGATACATCGGGCCCACTTGGCGAATCCTGGCGTCTATCCTTCACTTGTATCCCCCTGCAACTCCAGGCCCTGTGCCCCGTGTCCATGCCCCGTTTCCTCTCCTTCAGGGTCCTGCTGTAACCTTGTATGCCCACGGATAGCACAACCGCCCACTTCACCTGACTCATTAGGAGAATGAGTCTCTGCCTCAATCAATGGGGATTTAGCGAACGGCAACATGTACCACACATCCAGATCATCATTCTCCGAATCAGTATCCCTCTCAAGGTACCCGGCCCAACCCCTCTTGCGGTGGGCCCTGCAGTCGCACACGTTTTCGCAAAGTCCTCTTACTGGATGCAGGCTACCGGTCGGGCTTTGTATCGACTTGCACCTCTTGTCCCAGGGGCAACAGGTGGCTCCGATAGAGAGTCCTGACCATTCCTCTCCTGTGGTTTCACCCGGAAAACTGGAGGGTTTGGCATCTGACTCTCTGCCACAGATAGCGTGACTGCCAGCGGTTACCTGCCTTCCAGGTAGCCACGAATTCTCATGAAGTCTTGGTCTCTCGGCAAGAGTTGGGAGAACCTTACCTTTTGAACATACCTCTTCTTATCTTCTCATTTCTGCTTGGCGGCCGCAACACCTGCCAATTCACACGCCCTTCTCAGCTCTCTCCCCATATCAGACGCATGCTTCAAATAGGGCTTCGTTGGTAAGTCACACTCGTCAGTCCCAAAGCAAAGGTCAAAGGGAAGCCTTGCCTCGCGGCCAAACATCCCGTTGTATCGCTAAAAATCTTGACGTCAGGATGAGGTTGTTACCCATGACTGTTCAACTTGGGATTCGAGGAAATATTCCAATTTCCCCCAGAGGTGTCTCCAGCGAAACATCTGCTGTACCATACTTCCCCTTGTCTTCCTTTAGTAAATTTATCAAACCGCCAGACACCTTATCTTTCCATCCCCGTCCATCTTTCTACCAGGACCTACCTCCCCTGCGCTGTGAGAAATTGGACTCATTGACACCTCTCTGAAGTGGAAAGGTCTTGACAGGGTGGATGCGGCAAAATTGTTTCCAATGGTGCCAGAGACCCAGAGCAGTGGACACAGCCTCAGAATACAGGGGCCGTTCATTTTAAAAAGGAGATGACGGGAGACTTATTCAACCAACAACAAACTGGTGACTCTTGGATCTGTGTGAGAATCCATCCATGATTCCTCTAAATTTATTATCAAATGCACTTCAAGAAAATAAAAACTTGTCCATCTGTCAATTCATTTCTTAACAATAAAGAAACTTCATTTACGGGTAAGCAAGGTTGTAGTCCTACTTTAAAAAAAATCCTGCTACTAACCCTGAGCTTAGGTTTACTCTATGCAAAAATACAGACATAAGGGCACTCCCAACTCCTCGTATATTGTTTTCCTCATCACTGTCAGACTCATCGTTAAACTTTCACACACCGTCTAACATCAGTGATTGAGAAGCTCCAGTATCCCTAATGATTTTTATCCGCACCGGAGTGGATCCCTATTTCAAGCATACAAAGCCTGCAGTTATAAAAGGATCATATACCCTCTTAACATGGTCAGACTCTAACAAAGCTTCATTTACATTAACGAAACCAGTCCATTGCGGCTGTCTCCGGCCCCAATTCGCTACTGTCCTCCCCCCTCCAAACACGAAACAATCGGAGACGTGTTCCCAATCTGCCTCCACTGTGCTTCCGGTTTACTTTCTTCACGAGTTCCTTGTAATCTCTAGTTCAGTTCCTCCAAATGGGTGTTTATACCGTTATTTCCATGCGCAACTCCGACGGCGTCATCGCAATACGACCGTTGTGCCCTGCCGGTACTCCGTGAGGCCCGAATGCCTGTTCAGCTACACCCGATGTAGCTCTATCTCTTTCCTCTTGCGACAGCTTTTTTGTTCCAAGAGCCCCTTCTACTGAACCTTTCGGGAAGATTGGTTGCAATTGATAGACTGTAAATCTCCAGTAGATCCGGGGTTCTTTGGAATATAGGAAACATAGGAACATATGAAACAAAAATAAAACAGAACAAAGTTGTGTCGAACATACAAGGTTTACCTGTCGCCTTCTATTTTTGAGAGATCCATGTACCTATCCAAAGTCTCTTAAAAGTACCTATCGATTATGCCTCCAACACCGATGCCGGCAGCCTATACCACGCACTCACAAACTCTCTGATTAAAACACTTACCCTGACATCTCCTCTGTTCATGCACCCCAGCACCTTAAGCACGTGTCCTCTTGTAGCAACTATTTCAATCCTGGGGAAAAAAAAAAGCCTCTGAATATCCACACGATCAATGCCTGACATCATCGTATACAACCCCATCAGGTCACCTCTCATCCTATGTCACTCAAAGGAGATTAGGAGGAGTTCACACAAACTTTTCCATAACGTATGTTCTCTAATCCAGGCAACATCCTTCCACACGGTTGTCTTATTCAAGAAGTCAGAAGTCATGGCATACATGGATGTTTGGCCAGGGGGATTTAGAATTGGCTTGCATGCAGAAAACAGTGTCTTGTGGTGGAGTGAGTAATTTCGGATTGGATGGTTGTGACTCGTGTTGTCCTACAAGGATCGGTTCAGGAAACTCTAATTTCCTGATTTTTATTAACAACCTGGATGTGGGGTAGAATGGTCGGTTGGCAAGTTTACAGACGACACAAAGGTTGGGACTGTTGTCGATTAGTGTAGACGATTGTCGAAGATTGCGCAGAGACATTGATAGGATGCAGAAGTGGGCTGAGAAGTGGCAGGTGGAGTTCAACCCGGAGAAGTGTCCGGTGGTACACTTTGGAAGGACCAACTCCAAGGCAGAGTACAAAGTAAATGGCAGGATACTTGGTAGAGTGAAGGAGCAGAGGGACCTGGGGGTACTTGTCCACAGTTCCCAGAAAGAAACCTCACAGCTGGATAGGGTGGTTAAGAAAGTTTATAGGGTGTTAGCTTTCATTAGTCGAGGGATAGAGTTTACGAGTCGCGATGCAATGATGCAGCTCTGTAAAACTCTGGTTTGACCACACTTGGAGTGCTGTGTCCAGTTTTGGTCTCCTTACTATAGGAAGTATGGGGCAGCATTGGAAAGGGTACAGAGGAAATACACAAGGATGCTGCCAAGCTCGGACAGTTTGCATTATGATCAGAGATTACGGAAGCTAGGAATTTACTGTTTGGAGAAATGGAAAATGAGAGGAGACATGACAGAGGTATACAAGCTATTAAGACGCATATATAGAGTGGGGTGCCAGCGCCTCTTTCCCAGGGAACCACTGTTCAATATAAGGGGACATGGCATAAATGTAAGTAGTGGGAAGTTCAAGTGGGATATTATAGGAAGGTATTTTACTCAGAGAGTGGTTAGTGCGTGGAATGCACACCCTGAGTCAATGGCGGAGTCAGATACACTGGTGAAATTTAAGAGACTAGGAGATAGGTATATTGAGGAATTTAAGTTCGGTGTTAAATGAGAGGCAGGGTTTAATTGTAGGCTCAACATTGTGGGCCGAAGGTTCTGCATTGTGCTGTAGAATTATTTGTCCTATGTTCTATGTTCTAAATCTCCTCTGTACCCTTCCTGTGGCTTCCACATCACTCCTGTAGTGAGGAGACCAGAAATGAGCCCACTACACCAGGTGGGGTCTGACCAGGGTCCTATATAGCTACACCATTACCTCTTGGCTCCTAAATCCAGTACCATTCCAGTGATGAAGTCCAACTTATCGTACGCCTTCTCAACCACACAGTCGACCTGTTTGAGCGTCCTATATACTCGGACCCCAAGGACACTCTGATCCATCGCTCTGCAAAGACTTCCCATTAATACTCAATACTGCCTTCATATTTGAACTACCAAATTATCCACTTCACACTTAATTCGGTTGAACTCATATCTGCCACTTCTCAGCCCAGATTTTATCCAATCAATGTCCCGCTGCAAAATCTGGCAGCCCTCCACTCCGTCCACAAAACTTACAATATTTTTATTGTCATCAGCAAACTGAATAACCCATTTCTGCCCTTACGCCTGCCTGTCACGATGTGAATCACGAAGAGTAAGGGTCCCAGAACAGATCCCTGAGGCACTGCACTTCTGACTGACATCCATGCAGAATATGACCAGTCTACAAATAGACTTTGTCTTCTCTGGGCAAGCCAGTTCTGGATCCACAAAGCAATGGCATATTGGAAACCATACTTAACAAATGCCTTGTTGAAATCCATATACATTACATCTACTGCTCTTCCTACATCAATGTGTTTAGTCACATCCTCAGAAAACGCAATTAGGCTTGTTAGGCACGCCTTACCTTGACAAAGCCATGCTGTCTAATCCTAATCATATTATACCTCTCCAAATGCTCATAAGTCCTACCTCTCAGGATCTTCTCCATCACCTTACCAAGCACGGAGGCAAGACTCGCTGGTCTAAACTTTCCTGCTCTATCTCTACTCCCTTTCATGAGTAAAAGAACAACATCCGCAACCCTCCAATCCTAAGGAACCTCTTCCGTCCTAATTGATGATGCAAGGATCATCGCCAGAGGCTCAGCAATCTTTTCCCTAACCTCCCACAGTAGGCTCGGATAAATCTCATTCAGTCCCGGTAACTTATCCGAATTGATGATTTCCAAAAGCTCCAACATATTTTTTTTCTTAAAATTTACATGCTTCAGCTTCTCAGTTGCTGCATGTCATCCTTTTCCATAGTGAACACTGAAGTGAAGAATTCATTAAGTCTCTTTGCAATATCCTGCAGTTCCATGCATACTTTCGTACTGTCACCCTTGATATGTCCTATTCTTATCCTTTTGTTCTTCGCATACCTGCAGAATGCCTTGGGGTTATATTTAATCCTGCCAACTAAGGCCTTTTCATTGCCCGTTCTTGCTCTCCTAATTTATTCTTAAGCTCTTTCCTGTTTGCCATATAATATTCCAGATCTCTAACATTACCAAGCTCTCTGATCCTTATTAAAGCGTGTCTTTTTTTCTTGACGAGATCTACTACATCGTTTATACACGAAGATTCCTGCACCCTGCCAGTCTCACTGGAACATCCCAGTGCAGAACTCCACAGAGATATACCCTGAACATTTGACGCATCTATTCCATGCATTTCCCTGGGAAAATCTGACCCCATTTAATCTTCACTTTTCTCCTGGATAACCTCACAATTCCTCTTATCCCAACTAAATGTTTTTCGAACATGCCTGTACCTATCTCTTTCTAATGCAATTGTAAAGAAGATAGAAATGTGATCACTATCTCCATCCCAGTGAGAGATCTGACACCCGACCAGGTTCATTTCCCAATACCAAACAAAAAAGTGCGGTCACTCCTCTGTAGGCGTATCTGCATATTTTGTCAAGAATCCTTCATGAACACACCTAACAAGCTACAACCCATCTAAACCTGGGCCCGGCCTTTGGGAACCGACTGTCAGTAACAATTAGAGACGGGTCTGTTCCGGTAGGCTCATCTATAAGTGCGAACTCCATTCAAAAGCATGGACATGGAGGACAGAGGGTAGCGGTGAGTGGCAGCCATTCTGCATTTGACAAGAGTTGTAGATATTCTGGCATTTAACTTGGATGAAAATTGCGATAACATAAATATGCTCGTTAGCGACACAGAACGTGAAAACGTTGCGGGTGCTGAAGGAGCTTGCTGACAATGCAGATGGTTTGAAAATCTGCTCATGAAATAAAAACTTTGTAAAAGTAATACCACAGTTCAGTCCCTGTTGTTCGGAAACGATAGAGAAATACGGGAATAACTCGCCGGCAGGTAATTCTCTGACAATGTTCCCCCTGCTGTTTAATACATCCTGCAAAAATTAAAAAAAAAAGTAGAGACTTATGTCACCAGAAGGTGGCAATCGGGATTGCAGAGATATCAATGCTGTAACCCAGGAATCGCATGTCCTTCACAACGGAGAAATGCAGGTCTCTTTTCGCCGTGAGTTGTTCCGGTGTTTGTGATACACATACCTGACTCGGATGTATGCAAATAAGCAGACTAATCATCTTAAGGACGACACAAAAAGGAACATTTACTTTTAGATATCTACAAATTGACGTGGGATCTTCCTGCGGTAATTTCAAATGAAAGCGAAAGAGCAAGTCTTTACACAGAGAGTAGTGGGTGCATCGGATGTACTCCATACTGTTGTGTTCGATGCACAAGGCACCATACAACCATAGGACGATAGAACACTGCAGTTCAGTACAGGCCCTTCAGCACTTCATTTTGATCCGAATATAATACTTTTAAAAAATGTACTAAACCCACACTACCCCATAACCTTCCATTTTTCTTTCGTCCATGTGCCTGTCCAAGAGGCTGTTAAATAACCCTAATGTTTGAGATCCACATCCATCCCTGCTAGTTCATTCCAGGCAGTCACAACCCTCTGTGCAAAAAAACTTACCCCTGATATCTCCACTAAACTTCCGTCCCTAAATTTTGTACATATGCCTCTGGTGTTTGCTATTGGTGCCCTGGGAAACAGGTACTGACTATCCACCCTATCTATGCCTCTCATAATAGTGCAGACCTTATCAAGTCCCTTCTCAATCTGTTACGGTCCAAAGAGAAAAAAGTCGCAGCTTTGCTAACCTTGCTTCATATGACTTGTCCTTCAAACCAGGCAACATCCTATAAATTCTTCTCTGCACTGTCTCCAGAGCTTCCACATCCTTACTCTAATAAAGTGACCAGAACTGAACAGAATACAGAATGCGTTCTCACCAGAGATTTTCAGAGTTGCAACATGACCTCTCTACTCTTGAACTCAATCCCCCCATAAATGAAGCCGAGCATCCCCCAAGCCTTCTTAACTACCCTTTCAAAACGTGCAGCGACTTTGAGGAATGTATAGATTTGAAAACCAAAGACCCCTTGTTCATCCGCATTCTTAACTCACTGTATCATTAATCCTAAACTCAGTCTTCCGGTTTGTACTTCCAAAATGTATCAACTCACACTTGTCCGGAATTGAGCTCCATTTGTCATTTTACAGCACAACTCTGCAGCCTGTCTATGTCCTCTGGTAACCTTCGACAACCTACAGTTCCATTCTCATCTCCTCCAATATTCGTGTCATTCGCAAACTTACTTGCCTGTTCTTCCGATTCTGCATCCAGGTGATTTATTAAAATCACAAATAGCAGGGTCTTAGGACAGATCCACGCGGCACTACATTAATCAGCGACCTCCAAGCCGAATACTTTTCTTCCACAACTACCCTCTGCTTTCTTCTTTAAGCCATTTTTTTAATCCAAACAGCCATGGGCCAACATCCCATGCCTCATGATTTTCTGGATGAGCCTCTCATTAGGGACCTCGTCAAATGCTTTGCTAAAGTCCATGTAGACCACATACACTGCATTACCCTCATCAATTTCTTTTGTTACCTCTACAAAAAAACTGAATCAGGCTCGTGAGGCACGATCTTCCCTTCACAAAGCCATGTCGACTATCCATGAGTTGATTCTACTTCTCCAAATGCACGTAGATCATATCCTTAAAAATAATTTCCAGTTGTTTGCATACCACCGAAGTCAGACTCACAGGTCTATAGTTCGCAAGTCTCTACCTGTTACCTTTTTTTTAAAACGAGGAAACTACATCTGCTATTTTCCAGTCCTCGGCCACTTCCCTGCAGCCAAAGAGGATTCAAAGATCACAGCTGATGATCTTGCGAACTCGTCTCTCAATTCCCACAGCAACCTGGGATGTATCAAATCCGGCCCTGGGGATTTATCAATCTTAATATTTCAAGAAGTTCCAGGATTTAATCGTTTCCTCCATTTCGTTTGGAGAAGGCAGTCGGAGGTAAAGAACGGGAGCGCGGCGGGAGCCATATTAAAGTTTTATTCTTCTCATTGGAGTTCAGAAAGGCGGGACTGTGCAGGCGTGTGACGTCGGTCGGTGAAGCGGGGAAGAGTTGAAAAAGAACAAAGCCTGATACAGCGGGCAGCGGAGTGAGCCGGGAACAGAGCGTACGCTTAACGGCTTGGGCTCATCGGGTTTAGGCGGAGGCGGGCGAGGCAATGAAGGCTTAGGGTTCAGTTAATTGAGAAAAGGGGGAATTATGAGTGTGAGGGCAGCTTGTTGTTCTCGGTGTCGGATGTGGGAGTTCCTGGAGTCTCCAAGCCTCCCGGAAGTCCACATCAGCACCTAGTGCGCCGTGCTGCAGCTGGTAAGCGACCGTGTTAGGGAACTGGATGACCTTCGATGACCTTCGTCTGGTCAGGGAGAGTGAGGAGTTGATAGAGAGGAGTTACAGGCAGGTGATCACACGGGGGCCACGGTAGGCAGACAGGTCGGTCACGGTTAGGAAGTGGAAGGAGAAGAGTCAGGTACAGGAGATTACCCCAGTGGCTGTACCACTTGACAGTAAGCATTCCGGTTTGAGTATTTTTTTTTGGGGGGGGGGGGGTGGGATAGTGGCTGTGCTTCCGGCAAGATGTCCGGCCGTGTAGCTCAGAAGGGTAGGGAAAGGAAGAGGAAGGCAGTAGTAATAGGGAAGTCGATAGTTAGGGGGTCATATAGGCGATTCCTTGGACGCAATATGTGACCCGGATGGCAGTTTGCCTCGCTGGTTCCACGGTCCGGGATGTTTCTGATCGCGTCCACGATATCTGGATGTAGAAGGGTGAGGAGCCGGAGTTCGTGGTACACATAGGTAACAATGACAGAGGTAGGAAAAAGGAAGAAGTCCTGTAAGGAGAATATAGGGAGTTAGGACGGCAGTTGAGAAGAAGGACTGCAAAGGTAATAATCTCGGGATTACAGTCTGTGCCACGCAACAGTGAGAGTAGGAATGGAATGAGGTGGAGGATAAATGCTTTGCTCAGGGATTGGTGCAGGGGGATCGCTCAGACCGAAGTTGGGGTGGAGAAGGAGAGACAGGACAAGAAAGTTGTTTGCATCGTTAGGGATAAACAGAGATGAAGAGGTGGACAGTTTCTCAAATGAATCTATTCTAATGCTAGGAGCATTGTAAGAAAGGTGGATGAGCTTAGAGCATACATTGTTACCTGGAAATATTAGATTGTAGTTATTAGTGAAACACGGTTGCAGGAGAGGTGTGATTGGAAACTAAATATTCCTGAATTTCGTTGCTTCAGGTGTGATAAAATCGGAGGGGAAAGAGCAGGACGTGTTGCATTGCTTGTCCGAGAAAATATTACAGTGGTGCTTCGGCAAGATTGTTTAGAGGGTTCATCTAGGGAGACTATTTGATTGGAATTCAGTAAAGGGAAAGGTGTAGTATCACGTATAGGGGTGTATCATAGAGCACCTAACGGGGAGCGAAAATTGGAGGAGCAAATTTGTAAGGAGATTGTAGATGTTTGTAGCAGACACAAGGTTGTGATTGTGGGAGATTTAAATTTTCCACATATAGACTGGAAAGTCCATTCTGTAAAAGGGCTGGATGTTTTGTAGTTTGGAAACCGTGTGCAGGATAGCTTTTGTAGCAATACATAGACGTACCGGCTAGAGAAGGGGCAGTGTTGGATCTCCTGTTAGGGAATGAGACACGTCAAGTAACGGAGGTTTGTGTTGGCGAGCACTTCGGGTCCAGTGATCACAATGCATTAGTTTCAATATAATTATGGAAAAGGATAGGACAGGACCCAGGGTTGTGATTTTTGATTGGAGAATGGCTAACTTTGAGGAGATGCGAAAGGATTTAGAAATAGTTGATTAGGACAATTTGTTTTATGGGAAGGATGTAATAGAGAAATGTGGGTCATTTAAAGGTGATATTTTGATGGTGCAGAATCTTTTCGTTCCTGTTAGGTTGAAAGGAACGGTTAAGTCTGTGAAAGCCATGGATTTTCAACGGATATTGGAAACTTGGTTCGGAAAAAGAGAGAGTTCTACAATAAATATATGGAGCATGTGAAAAGAGGTGCTTGAAGAATATAAAGAATGTAAAAAATAACCTTAAGAAAGAAATTAGAAAATCTAAATGAAGGTATGATGTTGCTTTGGCAAGTAAGTTGAAAATAAATCCAAAGGGTTTCTACAGTTATATTAATAGCTAAAGGATAGTAAGAGATAAAATTGGTTCCTTATATAACTGGAGTGGAGAGCTATGTGTGTAGACATAAGAGATGGTTGAGATTTTAAACAGTTTCTTTTCATCGGTATTCACTGAGGAGAAGTACATTGAATTGTGTATGGTAGGGGAAACAAGTAGGGTAGTTATGGAAACTATGATGATTAAAGAAGAGGAAATACTAGAGCTTTTAATGAATATAAAATTAGATAAGTCTCTGGTCCTGACAGGATATTCCCTAGGACCTTGTGGGAAGTTTGTGTAGAAATAGGAGGGACACTGACAGAAATATTTGAAATGTAATTAGAAACGGGGATGGTGGCAGAGGTTTGGCGTATTGCTCATGTGGATCCATTGTTGAAAAAGGGTTCTAAAAGTAAACTTAGCAATTATCGGCCTGTAAGTTTGACGTCAGTGGTGGGTAAATTAATGGAAAGTATTCTTAGAGATGGTACATATAATTATCTAGATAGAACGGATTTGACTAGGAACAGTCAACATGGATTTGTGCGTGGAACGTCAGGTTTGAAAAATCTTTTTGAATTTTAAAGAAGCTACTAGGCAAGATGGCGAGGGTAAAGTAGTGGATGTTGTCAAAATTGACTTCAGTAGGGCCTTTGATAAGGTTCCACATAAAAGGTTAGTTAGGAAGGTTCAATCGTTAAGCATTAATATCGAAGTAGTAAAATAGATTCAACAGTGGCTAGATAAGGATATGCCAGAGAGTACAGGCGGTTAACTATTTGACAGGATGGAGGCCGTTGACTAATGGTGTGCATTAGGGATCTGTACTGGGTCCAATGTTGTTTGTCATATGCATCAATGATCTGGGTGATGGGGTGGTCAATTGGATTAGTATGTATGCAGCTGATACCAAGATAGGTGCTGTTGTGGATAATGAAGTAAGTTTTCAAATCTTGTAGAGAGATTTAGGCCAGTTAGAAGAGAGGGCTGAAAAATGGCAGATAGAGTTTAATGCTGATAAGTGTGAGGTGCTACATTTTGGTAGGAATAATCAAAATAGGACATACATGGTCAATGGTAGGGCACTGAGGAATGCAGTAGAACAGAGTGATCTAGGAATAATCGTGCATCATTCCCTAAAGGTAAATTCTCATGTGGATAGGGTGGTGAAGCAAGATTTTGGTATGCTGACCTTTATAAATCAGAGTATCTTATCAGTATAAGAGTCGGAATGTAATGTTAAAATTGTACAAGACATCAGTCAGGACAGATTCGGAGTATTGCGTACAGTTCTGTTCACCGAATTATAGGAAAGATGTCAACAAATTAGAAAGAGTACTGACGAGATTTTCTAGAATGTACCTGGGTTTCAGCACCTAAGTTACAGGGCAAGGTTGAGCAAGTTCGGTCTTTATTCTTTCGAGCATACAAGGTTGAAGGTGGACGATAGAGGTATTTAAAATTATAAGGGGGATAGATAGAGTTGACGTGGATAGGCTTTTTCCCATTGAAAGTAGGGGATATTCAAACAAGAGAACATGAGTTGAGGGGCAAAGGTTTAGTGGTAACACAAAGGGGAACTTCCTTACTCAGACAGTGGTAGATGTGTGGAACTGGCTTCCAGTAGAAGTGGTAGAGGCTGCTTCAATTTCGTCATTTAAAAAAAAAGATGGATAGGTGTATGGACGGGAAAGGAATGGAGGATTGCGGGCTGCGTTCAGGTAGGTGGGACTAGGTGAGAGTAAGCGTTCGGCACGGACTAGAATGTCAGAGAGGGCCTGTTTCTGTGCTGTAATTGTTATCTGGTTAATCTGCACATTTTCCAACGCACAGGATTGCACTACTTCGACCTCATACTGATTAGGATCCTTTTCACTTGTGAATACTAAAACAAAATATTCATTTAGGACCTCCCCAAACTCCTCCTTTCTATAGCGGTGATAGTATCCCTGACTAGCAATGACACTCCCCTCATTTTCTACTTCCCATCCTGTTCCTTTTAATACACATGAACCCCGCGACATGCATCATCCAATCCTGCCCTTCCTCCAAATAAGTTTCAGTAACGGGCACAAAATCGTAGTTCCACGTATTAATCTATGCTCTAAGTTCATCCTCCTTGTTCCTAAATCCTAGCATTGAAATAGATACATTTCAACCCCTTCATCTTACTGCAATCATGTTCTCTGTTCTGCCTGTCCTTCCTCATTAACTCAGAGAACTCTTAGCATCATTCCCTTCTCCTGTTACCTTAAACTCTGCACTCACATTCTGATTCACTCCCCCATTGGAAACTAGCTTTTACCCTCCCCAGCAGCTCTATCAAACCTGCCAGCCAGGATATCGGTCCACCTGGGATTCAAGTGAAACCCATCCGTTTTGTACAGTTCGCACCCACCCCAAAAGATTGGACAAGGATTGAAATTCTTATCCCTTAGCCACGCACTTATCCTCCGCATCATTCTATTACCGTTCTCACTGACACGTGGCACTGGCAGCAATCCCGAGATTACTACACTTGAAGTCCTGCATTTCAACTTCCGTCCTAACTGTCTGTAGTCTTCTTTCAGGACTTCTTCTTTTTTTTCCTATCTATATCACTGGTTCCAATATGTACCACGACTTCTGGCAGTACTCCCTCCCACCGCTGGATATCTTGGACGCGATCAGAAACATCCCGGACCCTGGCAACTGGGAGGCAAACTCCCGTCCGAATTATTTTCCCTGTGTCCACAGAATCGCCTGTCAGAATCCCTGAATATAGAGTCCCCAAACACTGCTGCAATCTTCTTCCTTTCGCTAGCTTCTGAGCCATAGGGCCAGACCCTGTGCCAGAGGCACGGCCACTTTTACGTCCAGGCAGGGTGTGCCCCCAAGAGTACTCAAACAAGAGTAACGGTGTGCAGCCACACGTGTACTCTCCAGTACCTGATTTTTCCCCTTCCCTCTCCTGACAGTGACCCATTTCTCAGTCCCCACCTGTCTGTAAGTCCTCTCTGTAATCTCCTCACTCTCCGAAGTCTTCGAGCTGCAGCTCCAGTTCTCTAACACGGTCCCTTAGGTGTTGCATCTCGATACACCGGGTGCAAAAGTGGCCGTCCGGGACGTGGAGAGACTCCAGGACCTCCCACCTCTGACACCGACCACAGTAAACTGGTCTCACACACATACCACCTCCTTTTACAATCAACAATTGCGTGACCTCGTCCCGTTACCCCCGAAGCCCGTTGTGTCAAAGCTCTTTCACTCCGCTGCCCGCTGGATATGGCTGCCTTTTTGTAAAACTGTTCGCGGCAACTGGCTGACGTCACGCGCCTGCGCAGTCTGGCCTCTCGCTTCCACCGAAAAAAATGTCCTTCCGCAGCAAATCCTGAGATGCTACTCGCTGCCTTCTTGTTCTGAATCCAAGTGTTTTTATTTTATTTACCCATTTCGAATGAAGCCGCCCTGAGCTGACGCCTTGGCGAGCAGAAGCTGGAACATCAGCTGCCTGACAGTCCACTCAGGTGATGGTTACTGCATTTTCCCCTGCCTTTCTCTTGCATATCAACCACAAACTCCGCCCAGTCGCTGGTCAAAGCTGCTTTTGACTGTGAGGACCCGGAGTCAACGTTTATACCCGTGCTGATTGAAGTCCTCTCTTCCCAACTCATCTGAAGACCCGACCGGCTTTTAGGTAAAACTTTTTTTTTCTCTGAAAATAGTTATTTTGGAATTGTGTATCTCGATATAATTTTCGATCTACCCATACAAATGTATTTTAAAAATTACCTATTTAACAATTAATTATTTTAATTGGTTTATATCATGATTATTGTTTGTTTGAATATTTTTTATTTGCTGCGTTTACCTTCCTTTCCAGACCGGTTGTATATCAGTGTCTAGCTGTTTGTCAATATATTACTCGATTTTGTGTCCAGTTACCGACACGACAAGCACCTTTGTACAGTCGACCGCTCGGATTTTGGGACACACTTTCAATCTGCTTTTGTATCGCTTTCTTTGACGGTCTACTAATAAAGGTTTAACTACACCTGGCGTTCCTTCGAGCTTAATTAAGGGAGTGTCCCTGGGGATTGTCGACGTCACTGCCGAGGTGTGGCTGCTAGTTACTTGCTCTATTAATACGTGTGCCTCAGAACGACAGTTTTAGTGAGAGCCGCCAGTCTACGCTATCAGAGACCAGCGGCTGCACAGAGAGAGAGAAGACAGAGGCAGGATCGGGAACAAGAACCGGGACTATCCCAGCAATGGATCATGATCTGCGAAGTACATCGCGCAATTCTACGGGAATTGTAAAGAATATTTTCGCGCAGATTCAATATCTTTTTGCAAATTACGAATGGCTGTCTCTGGACTCTCGAATCAATGTTGTGCTTATGACATTCGAACTGGTTTACTACCCTGTACTCGCCATTGTAGCTACTCCTGGTAAGTGTCTCGTCTCTTCCTCATGATTAACTTTGAAAAGATTAGCCAACTTATCTTTAATACCAGTCGTCTTACGACTCGCTAATTGCAAGACTAATCTTTCCTACCGGTATTGCTTCAGTAAACATCAGCTGACGGTGTTTCATAAGGTATCCCATGCAAGGCTTGTTGTGAAATTATGGAAGCATGTGGTCCAAGCGGACATTTCTATGTGGATCCAGAAATAGCTTCCCGCAGAAGGCAGTCTTCTTGCCATATTCTCCACTGAGGTCGTTGACCAGTGGTGTGCCTCAGCGATCTGTTCTGGCTCCGCTACCCCAATGGCATTGTGGAGGATCAGAGGGAGCTTGGGGTTCGAATCCACAGGAAGCTCAAATCATTTGCAAACATTGTCTTTGTAGTTAAGAAGGCATTCGGTTTCTTGGCCTTCATTAGTTGTGGAACTGAACTTAGGAGCTGAGAGGAAATGTTGTAGACCCTCCTTTGAGTACTTTGAGTTTTGGTCGCCTCACCTCAGGACGGACGAAGAAGCCATAGAAAGAGGGCAGAGGAGATTTCCAAGGATGTTGCCTAGATTGGGGAGTATGCCTTATAGGTTGAGTGAACTCGGCCTTTTCTGCTTCGGGTGCCGGAGGATGAGAGATGACCTGATAGAGGTGCGGAAGAAAATGTCTGGCATTGATCGTGAGTCTTTTTCCGAGGGCTGAAATCATCGTCACAAGAAGGCACAGGTTTAAGTTGCGTAGGAGGAGGTACAGAGGAGATGTCAGGGGTAGGTTTATTTTTTTTTTACGCAGACAGTGGCGAGTGCGTAAAAGGGCTGCCGGCAACGGATGTAGAGGCGAAAACCAAAGGGTATTGATTTATTTATTTATTTATTTATTTATTTATTGGATTTTAGAAATTACAAAGAATAAATGTAACAGTAAAATAGTAAGAACAATAATACTAACCCTGCCCCCTCCCCTTAACCCTTACCTAAAGAGAAAAAAAAAGATAGAAGAAAAAGATTGCTTGGATATCGGAGGATCCCCACATGCTCCATGGAGTTCAAAATAATTTTGATATTCATTTTTTACTTTCCCCAATTACTATCATTTTATATTCAAAGGACCTATGTATTTAATCCTTTCGTTTGTAAATATGGGAGCCAAATTTTCAAAAATATATCATATTCGTTTCTTAAATTATACGTAATTTTTTCAAATGGAATACAATTATGTATTTCATTATTCCAACGATCCATAGGTAAATATAAATCAGATTTCCAACTAACTGCTATAACTTTTTTGGCTGCTGCCAATGCAATTTTTATATTTTTTTTCTGATACTTGTTCAATTTAAGTTTCGGGATTGTGCATTCAATGTCTCCTAATAAAAATAATAGTGGAATATCTGGGAGTTGTACTGCAGTAATTTGTTCCAAATAAAAGTCTTAAATTTATCCAAAATGGTTGAATTTTAAAACAAAACCAATTAGAATGTAAAAAGGTACCAATTTCTTGATTACATCGAAAATATTGGTCAGACGTATTTGAATTTAATCTATTTATTTTCTGCGGTGTTATATATAATTATATTGTATTAATCTAAGTCGAACATTTATTGTATTTCTCATACTATCAAAACATAATCTTGACCAGTTTTTCCCATCAATTTTAACATTCAAACCAGTTTCCCATTTTTGTCCTGATTTATGAATTCCTAATTTAATTATTTGCTTTTGAAACAAATTATACATACAAGATGTTATTTTTTAATTCTTTCTTTCTAAATCAATGTTTCTATTTCACGAGGTTTTGGCATCAACATTGTTTGTCCCAGCTTTTCTCGTAAATAGGCTCTTAATTGAAAATAAAAGAAAAGCGTGTTAATTGCTATTTTATATTTATACTTTAATTGATCAAACAACATCAATGTACCTCCTTCGAAACAATCACATATATTTTATCCCCTTTTGGAACCAATTATATAAAAGTTTATTGTCCATTTTAAAAGGAATAAGCCTATTTTGAATTAAAGTTCTTTTTGCTAATAAAGATTTCTTATCTCATCATCTATATTTACCTTATTCCATAAATCAATCAAGTGTCTTAATATAGGAGATTCTTTCGTTTCCCGTATCCATTTGGATTCCTATTTATATATAAAATCCTCTGGTATATATTCTCCTATCTCATCCAATTCTGTTTTAACCCATGCCGATTTTTCTTCATCAAAAAAGACGCAATAAATCTAAGTTGATTTACTTTATAATAATTCTTAAAATCTGGAAGTTGTAACCCTCCTAGATCATTTTAAGTCAATTTTATGTCAAATTACATGTCAATTTTTCCAATGATATTCTTGACATCTTACCTTTCCAAAGAAATTTCCTTACATATTTATTCAGTTCTTGAAAAAACTTCTGAGGTAATTGTATTGGTAAATTTTGAAATATATATTGGAATCTAGGAAATATATTCATTTTTACAGAGTTAACTCGACCTATTAATGTTATTGGTAACAACATCCATTTATCCGATTTATTTTTTTTTAATAATGGCAAATAATTTTGTTTATATGAAATTTTTACATCATTATCAACTCTAATACCTAAATATTTTATCCCATTCAATGAACATCGAAATTGAGTTGCTAATCGACATTATTTTTTTTGGTGAGGGGTAGAATTTCACCTTTATCCCAATTTACTTTGTAGCCTGATACTTTCCCATATTCTTCGAATCTAAAAGATAATCTTTGCAACCATTGCAATGGATTTGGTAAATGAATCAAAACATCATCAGCAAATAAATTAATCTTATATTCTTCTTTATTAACTCTGACGCCCCCAATATGTGAATCTGTTCTAATTAATTCTGCTAATGGTTCTGTTGCCAATACAAATAAAGCATGTGATAATGGGCAGCCTTGCTCGTTGACCTCGTTAAGCAAAATGGTGTTGAAATCTGATCTTCTGTAACTATTTCAGCTTGACGATTAGTATTTCAGGTTTTAATCCATTGTATAAATTATTTTCCAAGCTCATATTTTTCCGATACCTTAAATAAAAATTCCCATTCCAATCTACCAAATGTTTTTTTTCTGCATCTAAACCAACTGTCACACTCATTTCATCTATATTGTGCCAAATGCATAATACTAAGTAACCGTGCTATATTATCCATTGATTGTCTATTTTTAATAAAACCTGTTTGATCCATATGTATTAATTTTGGTAAATATTTCAATATTCTATTAGATAAAATTTTTGCTCATATTTTATCAACTGTATTCAACAAAGAAATAGGCATGGATGATGTTGGTTTTAAAGGGTCTCTATATTTTTTTGGCAATACAGTTATGATCGCTGTTAAAAAAGATTGTGGAAGTTTATGCATTCTTTCCGCTTGGTATATTAATTTCATAAAAGAAGGAATTAATAAATCTTTATTTGTTTATAAAACTCAGGAGGAAAACCATTTTTTCCTGGGCATTTATTACTCTGAAGTGATCCTAAAGCTTCTTCAACCTCTTTGAATGAAAAGGGCATATCTAATCCTTTCTGTTCTTCCAAATTTAATTTTTGAAGGGTTATTTGTGATAGAAAATTATCTGTCTTAGCAGTCTTATTTTGTGATTCTGATTGATATAGTTCAGTATAAAAATTTTTGAAAATTTCATTAATTTCTCAAGGCTTATAAGTAACCTTATTTACACTTGTTCTAATTGCATTTATTGTTTTAGAAACCTGTTGTGCTTTCAACTGCCAAGCAAGAATTATATGCTATATTTCACCTAATTCATAATATTTCTGTTTAGTTCTCATAATTACTTTTTCTGTACGATATGTCTGGAGTGTATTATATAGTAGTTTTTTATTAACAAGTTGTCTTCGTTTTTTTTCTGTCATGTATATTTGAGATTCTTTTTCTAACTTTATGATATCTTTTTGCAATTGCTCTATTTCTGCTGCATATTCCTTTTAATTTTAGATGTATAACTTATAATCTGACCCCTTAAATATGCTTTCATCGCTTCATATAATACAATTGTATCCTCAACTGAATGTAGATTTCTATCCAAAAAAATTGAGTTTTTTTTTTCATAACATCACAAAAATCTTGACGTTTTAATTGAGTTGAATTAAGTATCCATCTATAAATTGATTCCTCCTTATCCATCATTATCATTGTCATTATCAAGGGGGAATGATCTGACAATATTCTTGCATTATATACCACACTTTTCAATCTATTTTGAATATTTTTGATAACAAAGAAAAATCAAAAATTGAGTAAATGTTATGACTGTTTGTATAAAATGCGTAATCTCTTACTCTTGGATTAATTTTTCTCCATATATCAATCAGATTTAAATATTTCATTAATGATTAAGTTAGTTTTGTTACTTTTGATTTTATAGCACCTTTAGTTGATCTATCCAGAACTGGATCTAAACAAAAATTAAAATCTCCACCTATTAATATTTTATCATGTGCATCAGCCAAGTTCAAAAAAAGCTACTTGTATAAATTTTGCATCATTTTCATTTGGTGCATAAATGTCATAAAATTCCATAATTCTGATAAGAATTGCCAATGTATAATAACATATCTCTCCCCCAGAATCAATTATTACATTTTGTAATTTAATTGGTAAAGATTTATTAACCAGAATTGCAACTCCTCTCGATTTTGAATTACAGGAAGCTGCTATTCCATTTCCATCCCAATCTCTCTTTAATTTCTTATGTTCTGTTTCTGTTAAATGTTTCTTGTAAAAAAGCAGTATCTCCTTTCATTTTCTTAATATATGTTAAAACTTTTTCTTTTCACAGGTCGATTAATTCCATTAACATTAAAACTTACAAAATTAAGTAAATTAATCATTCACAGTACCTTGGGAATTATTTAAAATTCTCCATGTTGCTATGTGTCTCTCTCCAATCATCCAGGCAAAGAAGAAGCAAAATAGAAAAAAAAGATAACTAATATATAAGAAAAAAAAACAAAATACCCCCCGGTAATGTTGCGAATAAAAAGAACACAACACTACCCCCCCCCCCCCACTTTACGGGTCATGGCAATCGCCATGATTGTTCACGTGAAACTCGCAGCTATCGAACAGGAGCTCCTCCAGCTCCCCCGCAAAAAAAAGAAAAATACATTAATAAAGAAAAGAAAAAAATAATAATTAATGTCTCTACTCTCAATTAATACTCCTCGACCGTTTTTTTTTCTTATAAATGTCCATCAGGTCCAACCTAGTTTCAGTCTTCGTCATTAGTCCATTTCATTTCTATAATTCTTTAGACCTCTTCATGGACATCAGGTAATTCTTATACAATTTCCTCCGCTTTCCGGTAGTCAACGAAGAATCTTCTTTCTTCGTTATACAGGAAAATTATCAGTTTTGCTGGGTAGCTCAATAACATTTATAGCCCTTTTCCCATAAATATTTTTTTCACTGGATTAAATTTCTTCCGCCTCTTCAACCGATCGTAGCTTATGTCTGGATATAAAAAAAAACTCTTTTCCCTTCTACCATCAATGGCCCATTTCTGTTTTTAGCACCTTAAGTAGCTGCCTTCAAGATCATTTCTTTATCTTGGTACCTTAAACATTTTATCAAAATTGATCTCGGATTTCGATCTTGTTGAAGTCTTGGTCGTAAAGCTCTGTGTGCTCTTTCAATTTTAATTACTTGACTTCCTTCTTTCATTTCCAAGATTTCCGGAATCCATTCTTGAAAGAATTTTATTGGATTTTCTCCCTCTGTACCTTTCATAAGACCAACTATTTTAATATTATTTCGTCTACTAGAGTTCTCAAGCGCATCCATTTTTTTCATTATCCGTTTTCTTTCTGTTGTCCAGGCAAGCTTATCGTATTCTATCTTATCTATTCTTTCAGTGATTTCTTCTATTTTTACTTCCATCTCTTTTACTTTATTATCCATCTTCTTTTGTTCTTCCACCATATTATCAGGAGTATTCCGTATGCTTCTTGTTTCTGTTCTTATAGCTTTAAATTCATTCGCCTTATCTGTTCTTATAAATTTTAATTCATTCATTATATATATCAGGATCTCTTTTATGTCTCCTTTAATCTCTTCCTTCTTTTCATCTTGTTCTTCTGGATTTCCCAAAGAATCTGTTTCAACTTCCGACTCACTTTCGATTTCACGTCCAACCGCAGTTGAAACTTGTAATTTTGTTAACATCTGTTCATGCATACTTACGCGCATGCGTTATTCTTGCCGTTTCTTCTTAGAGACCGCCGACATTGCTGCAACTCTTTTCCCGCATCATCAGAAGAGCCATGCACTTCGCCGTGTGAAGATCCAACTTGAGTCTGAGGCTTCGCAAAGACGGCTAGGACTTCTCCCCCGCCGATTTGCGCAGTCTTCGAATTAGTAACTTTCCTCTGTTTCAGTTAGGAGCCATATCAAAAGATAATCCTGAGTTGCTTATGAATAGTTTCTAATATATATTTGTTAACTCTTCTTCATTTAAACTCTATTTAATTACGTTTTGCGAGGGAGCTGGAATCCCAACGTCTCGACCCTACGTTATCACGTGACGTCCCCCACGATAGGGTATTTTAAGAGACTTTTGGATAGATACATGGAGCTTAGAAAAATAAATTGCTATGGGTAAGCCTAATTTCAAAATTAGGGACATGTTCTGCAGAACTTTGTGGGGAGAAAGGCCTGTATTGTTCTTTAGATTGCGTATGTTTCTAGATCAGTTATGGTCGTCAGAATTTTCAGATCATGTCAGTCTGAACAGACGGACTATTCATTCTTCAATTAATAATGCTTTTATATTCTCCAATACGCTCATGTTTACAGTTGAGAAGAGTTGAATTTCTGCCACCGGAATACATTGTAGATGAATCAATTTATTATTTTCTTATCAATTCTCCGTCTCAACTCCTTCTGCTGACGCCAAAGATCAGAATACATTTCAGCTATTTATTGATATCCCTGCTTAGACCATAAGGCAAGGCAGCTGAATTCAGCCTTTAGAGCTCCGCTGTTTCTCAGCCATTTCATCATAGATAACATTATCCCTCTCAAACAATTCTGGCGCGCACTTTCCGTAACCAGTGATACCCGACAAATCTGCAGACTCCCTCACTAAAGAAGCTAACTCTCCAAGTCCGGGATATGTAGAGCTTTCAATATTCGACATGTTTCAATGATATTCCCCTCATTCTCCTGAACTTCAGTAGGTAAATTATAATCACAACCGATTTAGTAATGGATCCCGATAATATCCATGGCAGATACATTATTTCCATATTCATCTCAGTTCTGGGAAGCGCTATCAAGTTAAATAATTGTTTACAGAGAAAGTTTCCTTCAAAATGTGTGTTAATGGTCTTTATTTCTCTCCATACAGTGAACTTGGTGACAATGGTCATCCTATCGCGGGGAAAGTGCGGTCTCGCTAAAGGCGTGACAAGGTACCTGGTTGCTATGGTAGCAGCGGATCAGCTGGTCGTTCTCTTCGATCTGGTATTGAGCAAAATTCCTGGGAGCTACATGCCAATAGAGATTTTCCTCTGGTCGCGTCATGTTCCCGTGTGTAATTTCCATGCCGTCGTGTTCTACGCTGCCACGGACTGTTCTGTCTGGTTCACCGTCACTTTCACCTTTGATCGGTTTGTCGCCATTTGTTTTCAGAAGCTGAAACTAAAATACTGCACCGGGAGAGCGGCGGCTCTGGTGTTGGGTACAGTGACAGTGCTGAGTTGCATTAAGAACATTTTCTGGTACTTTTTGCTCGATGGGTCATATTCGATGATAATTTCGTCCATGCTCTGTATGCGTTCTAAACGTTTTTCCAAATTTCAGGAGGCAACGTTTACACTGATTCATTTCCTGTTCAACCCAATATTCCCTTTTGTTTTGATTCTCCTGTTAAACAGTTTAACCATCAGACACGTCCTAGTGGCCAGCCGGGCCCGGGAGAGACTCCGTGGTTCGCGCGATGGCGACACGCCCACCGACCCGGAGATGAAGAACCGCAGGCAATCCCTCCTGTTACTGCTGGCGATGTCGGGGAATTTCATCCTGCTGTGGGCGCTGGTGACAGTGTTTTCCGTATGGGATAGCCTGCATTTTTACTTTGGCGTGCTAAGCTCGAATTCCATGCGGAATCTGGGCTACATGCTGCAACTGCTGAGCTGCTGTACCAACACGGTCCTTTACGCCGTGGTCCAGGCCAGGTTCAGGGTGCAGCTGAAGAGGGCGGTGAAATTGCCCTTCCGTCTCACTCGGCGTTGTCTGGACCTCATTAATAGTCGGTGACGCTTCTCCCACAGCACCGCAAAATATCGCATTTTGTCATTGGCATATGCAATTCCATTGGGATTGAGGACGACCCCGATAAGCTCCCGCCCTCCCCAACTCCATGCACGATCACGATCTGCGACGTGTTCCCAGTCTGCCTTCACTGTGCTCCTCCCGGTTTCGTTCTTCACGAGTTCCCTGTAACGTCCACTATGGTTCCACCAAGTGGGTGATACCACTGCTATTGCATGCGAAACATTAACCTCACCATCAGAATATGACCCTTGTGCCTTACCGGTATTTCGTGCGGCCCGAATGTCTGCTCAGGTACGCCCGGTGTAGCTCCATCTCTTTCCTCTGGAGAGACTTTGGTTCCAAGAGCCCCTACCATTGAGCGGTTCGGGAAACCTAGTTACCGTAGACAGACTAGCGATATCCACTTGATCCGCGTTTGTTTTTGGAATCAATCTATCACCTCGAGAATAATTTGTAACCTGCAATCGTAAAACAACTCGTTCAGTCGTCGTTCGTCAGCCTCAAGCATCCATTACCATCACAATGCCTTCTGTGAAATAAAAGACATTCCTGGACACTTTGTGCAGTGGCGGTTCTATCTGTCGATTTGGATTGCGGACATTGCGTTTGTAGGGAATGTGAGTGCTGTGGATAGGGCACCGGATCTTTCTGTGTTTATTGAAATTCGGCATGAATTGTGAGGTGCTGTCGGAAGTATGACTCGAGCACAAACACCATCAATTCATCTGGATACTATTGTTCCTGCTGACCCTTCAGGAATAACGTATTGCACTGGAGTGTTCCTCCTGAGATACTGATTGGTAATTAACCTCTCCGAAACCGCGGCGCACATCTTGACCAGGTCCCTCGTAGTCTGGCCTTTTTCATTCTCCGTTGCATTATCGACTGTTCTCCTCATTTCCTGCCGCTGCCAGTACAGAGTGACCGCCTGGGTATCCTCGGAGTGCTCATGTTTCCTCCCACAGCCAGAACACTATGTCTTAATAGGATAGTTGGCCATGATCGATTGCAGAGCCGCTGGGACCGTGAAGCATTGGGCTTTGGGAACAGAGTGGAAGTAAGACCTTCGGAAAAGACATGTTGCGGTAGCCTTATCTATAGAACCGAGCTGCACTGGACAGCAAGGATTCAAATTTGCCCTGGACATACAGGACAGAGGATAGTGTTGGTGAGCAGCCATTCCCCATGTGACAAATGTTGGAGATGTCCTGGCAGTTCACATGTATGCAAATGGGGATGGACATAAAGGACAGAGGATAGTGTTGGTGAGCAGCCATTCCCCATGTGACAAATGTTGGAGATGTCCTGGCAGTTCACATGTATGCAAATGGGGATGGCTCAGAAATATGCTTGGAGGCGACACGAAACGTGATGCAGTTGTGGATGTTGAAGGAACATCGGAAAAGTACAGATGGATTGAAAATCTCGTCAGGGAAATAATAATTGTGTTAAAGTAATACAACAGTTCGGTCTCTGTTGCTTGGGAACAATGGAGAAATGCGGGAATATCTCGTCGACACGTCAATCTGTGACGATGAGCACTGTGTTTGATACACTCTGCAAAAATAAAAAAACAAAGCAGATTGTTGTGCCGCCGGAATGCTGCATTCGGCAGTGCAGAGAATTCAATGTTGTAACTCAGGAATCGCACTTTAATCGCAACAAAGAAGTAATAAGTAATAAGTCCATATGTAATGTTCGACATGGAGTTGTTCCGGGGTTGGTGATATACATAAATGACTCGGATTTATGCAAATGATTTGACAAATAAGCTTGTTTTTTGTCGTGGCGCCGCTGTATCAGCAAATATCAGAAATAGTTCAAGAACAAACACTCAGAACGGGAATGGAAAGATGGAGTCGATGTGCAGAGCAGAGGGCAGTTTTAACTACTGCGCAGGGCGGAGCGGAAGGTATTGCAGAAACGTTCCCCAAAATTCCGTTGGATCTCAAAGAAAAAATGAAGCCTGCACCGGATTGATTCAGCTGGATGAGGGGATAAGGGGAAGAATTACATAATGAGAGGTGGTAAAAGGTAGGAGTGCACAAATACACTAGTCAAGACACCAGACATCTCGTCTCTTGCGTCCTTTAATATGGTGGGTGAAATCCCATAAGGTCCTGTGGACATAGCCAACATAATACTCCTTCTCCTTGACGTCGTAAGACCCTAACGTACTGATTTCCTGGTCCAACATATCCGTTCCCTTGGAAAATACTGGACTCTTGTATTAGCTCCCACACATTCTACGGATCCGACGACATGTTCCCCCTTTACTGGTGAGTGATCTCACACACTTTTGCTCTTACCCTATGTATGGAATGCCTTGTGATTCAACATAAATCATATAACAATGACAGCACGAAAACAGGCCATCTGGGCCCTTCTAGTCCGTGCCGAACGCTGGCTCTCACCTAGTCCCACCGACCTGCACAGATCCAATAACCTTCCATTCCTTTCCTCTACATGGAACGCCACAGCAGTCAGTTCTGAAAGGTCGCGCCTCATTTGTGAGGTTGTGTCCTCCAGTGACGGATACCTCCGCCAGAGGAATCATTCTCTCTACATCGACCTTATTAAGTGATTTCAACATTCTATTTGTTTCAATGAGAATCTCCCTCACTCCTCTAAAATCCAGCGAGTACAGGCCCAAAGCTGCCAAACGCTCCCTATATATTAATCCCTCCATTCCCAGAATCATTATAGATAACCTGCTCTGAACTATCTTCAAAGGCAACAAATCCTTCCTGAAATATGAAGCACAATTCGTTTGGCAATAATTGCGGCATGACTAGCGTTTAATAAACCGTCAGCGTTGTCTCCTTGCTTTTATCATCTATCCCCCGTGAAATCAATGCCAACATTGCATTTCCCTTCTTTACAACAGACATATCCTGTACATTAAACTTCCGGGAGTATTGCACGAGGAATCCCAAGTCATTCTGCACCTTTGATGTTTGAACCCTCTGTCTATTAGATACTCGTCTGCCCTATTATTCCTTTTCACCAACATTCATTACTACACATACATTTTCCAAAACTGTATTTCATCTTCTACTTCCCCCGCGTCCTTCCAATCTGTCTACGTCTTGCTGCAATCACATTACTTCCTCAGCTCTACCTACTCCACCTCACTTATCTTCATATCTTCTGTCAGAACTTTGCCATAAAGCCATGAATTTCATTATCCAAATCATGGACAAGGTGGAAACTAGATGTCATAATACTGACCCTGAGGAAAACCAATAGTCACCGGCAGCCAACGACAAAAGGCCACTTTTATTCCAAGTCGTTGCATCCTGCTTGTCAGCCATTCCTCTACTCATGCCCGTATCTTTCCGCGAATGCGTTACGAATTTATTTTAGCAAGCAGCCTCAAGTGTGGCAGCTTGTCAAATACTTCAGAATATCCAAGTCAATGATAACCATTGCGTCTCCTCTGTTCGCCCTGTTTGTAACATTCATTAGTCTCCAGGTAACTCGCACATTCATCCTTAATAATGGATTCCAACACTTTTCCAGTTAGGTTAAGCTAACTGGACAAACATTTCCAATCACTCGCCTTCATCCCTTCATAAAGATGGGAGTCACATTTGTAATCTTCCATTCTTCCAATACGGACCAGAAGGAAGAGATTCTTGAAATATAATGACCAGTATATCCATTATCTTTTCGGCATCCTCTCTGTGGCCTCTTGGATGTAATCCATCTGTCCCAATGGCACTCACTTCCGGTCCCTGGCACTCTCTGGACGCTAGCACATTTATAGTGCATTCCATAGCAAACAAATTTGCAAAGAACCCGTTTTATCCATATGTCATTCATTTGCCCCCATTGCTACCTTATGGTCATATCAAAGAACATTAGTATTCAATCGTTGCATTTCCTGCGCCCCCAATTCTCTGCCAGAAACATATGTATGTGTTAATAAGGAGCGAGTTATCAATAATTCGATGGAGACAATTTTGGGAACAGTGCCCATAATCACAGATGTGTTAAAGTCATTTTGGTTGTAATCAGACTGGTCTTCACGGGGCAGCGCTCAGTCGGCCGAATGCGGAATAGAAATGCATTGGGCAGGAAGTAGGGATCTTTCATTAAGAATCCACACATGACATGTGGATATCCTGCAATATCGATCTCAGTAACAGCATGTTATTTTCACAGAAGATGAAGCTGAGTATAAAGCAAGACAAGGCAATGTTCGAGAAGCTAAATGTTACGAAGCATTGTAGATATGGACAGGAGAAAATAAATGATGTTTAATGTTTAATCACCTATAACGAGCCAGCCATGCGGAGGTTATTAAACAAAGCACGAATGTTGAAACAAGGGACATTGAGAAGGTATAAGAGGCGCAAATGAGGAACGATGAGAATGTAGGGTATTTTACGGAAGCAAGCAGGGCATCTGCAGACAAGAAGTTTGAAAAATCCTTGAGGATTACTTCACTTCGACATTCACCACGAGCACGGATACATTGTGGGAGAAAATCAGGAGGCGAGGGATATTATGGCAGGGTACGATGGTGTTTGTGTCAAAGGTTTGAGAGATCTTCGTAAACACAACTCTATATTGTGTCAATGTCCCAATGCCGCATCTTCCGGTGTTCTGCACTTGCCGTTTACTCCACTACTTCCCTCTCCTGACTTTCGCACAGATACCTACCACCTGCATCTGAGAAGTTAGGAAATAGGAGAAGGAGCAGGGTATTGACCCTTTGAGTCTCCTACCAAAACTGAAATTCCAACTGAGAAATTACACCTCATTCTCCTGTTAAGAGTCACTGATCACTGCTGAATGTCACTGATCTGCAGCTCCAGATTAAGACGGAAAAGGGATGATCTTGTTGCACCGTTACAGATGTCAGCTTGCAGGATGTTGTGGCTGTCGTTGAATCGTGGCTGAAATGAGGTCGCATTTCCGAATTGAATATCCAAACCCTTGTGTTGTCCGGCAGGATAGGAAGATGGGCAGAGAGGGTAGCCTGGCTCTGTAGGGAAACAATGGCATCAACTCAGTAGAAAGATGTGACAAAGGATCATTAGCAATGGAATCATGTTCGGTGTGTTAAGGAAATGACTTGGTAAAACGACCCTCATGGAAGGTACATACTGGCCTCCCGACAGTAGCTGGGATACCGATCACAGACTTCAACGGATGGAAAAATGTGTGCCTATGTTATGATAGCCATGTGATTTTTCCACATTCAGATAGGTAGGTTTGGCTTCTTTTTGGCAGCTTCTCTTTAAGCCGACATGCAAATCAGCTCTACTGCATTGGGCGCTTTGAAACGAATCGGAAATGATTAGAGAGTTTAAGTAAACGAACATTTAGGAAGCCGTGGTCACAATATAATTGAGTTCAATTTGAAATATGAGAGGAGGAAAATTAAAGTCTAACGCAGCAGTATTTCAATGTCTTAAATAAAATTACAATGGTATGAGAAAGGTCTTGGCCAAATAACGCTTGAATGAGCCTCTGTCAGGACAGCCTGCAGGGCAGAAATGCGGAACGTGCAGAATGCGTGCATTCAAAAAAAAAACGAAATCGTGAAATTCGTACAATCCTGGCAAACGTAAAAGCGAAAGAGAGGACATTTCACAAAGCAAACAACTAGTGAGCGGGAAAACAGTATTGGAAAGCTTTGAAAAACCGACAGAGAGCAACGAGCAGAAGCTTTCGAAGGAAAAAGATGAAATATGAAAGCAAGCCGGTGAACAATATCAAGGAGGTAGCGAAATCGCGTTTCAGTAGAGAAAAATCAAAGAGAAATAAAAGTTGATATCGGACCGCTAAAAAATAGGCAGGAGAAAACTTGTCGGGGAACAAGAAGATGGCAGATGAACTGAATGAATATTTTGCACCAATAGTCACTGTGGAAGACTCTAGCAGTTGTCTGATGCTGTCATGTGTGAGGGAAAGACGTGGGTGCACTTATTCTTACAAGAGAGAATATGCTCAAAAAGCTAAATGACCTAAGTGCATAGAAATCACCTGGACCACATGACCTCCACACGTTTGAGCTCTTAAAGAGTGTGCGGCATGGATAGTGGAGGCATTAACGATGATCTTTTTAAAATCATTGGACTCCCGCATAGTGCCAGAAGTCAGAAAAATTGCAAATGCCTCTAAAGCACACGGTATTGGGGGTATGGCATTGATGTGGATAGAGAATTGATTGGCAGACAGGAAGCAAAGAGTGGGAATAAACGGGACCTTGTCAGAATGGCAGGCAGTGGCTATTGGGGTAACGCAATGCTCAGAGCTGGGACCCCAGTTGTTCACAATATATATTAATGATTTAGCCGATGGAATTAAATGCAGCATCTCCAAGTTTGCGGGTGACACAAATCTGGGTGACGGTGTTTGCTGTGAAGAGGATGCTAAGAGGATGCAGGGTGACTTGGATAGGTTAGGTGAGTGGGTAAATTCATGGCAGAAGCAATTTAATGTGGATAAAAGTGAAGTTATCCACTTTGGTGGCAAGAACAGGAAAACAGATTACTATCTGAATGGTGGCCAATTAGGAAAAGGGGAGATGCACCGACACCGGGGTGTCATTGTACACCAGTCATTGAAGGTGGGCATGCAGGTACAGCAGGCGGTGCAAAAGGCGAATGGAACGTTGGCATTTATAGCAAAATAATTTAAAGGACAGCAACACGGAGGTTCTACTACAGTTGTACAAGGCTTTGGTGAGACCTCACCTGGAGTATTGTGTGCAGGTTTGGTCCCCTAATCTGAAGAAAGACATTCGTGGCATAGGGGGAGTACAGAGGAGGTTCACCAGATTGATTCCTGGGATGGCAGGACTTTCATATGAAGAAAGACTGGATCGAGTGGGCTTATACTCGCTGGAATTTAGAAGATGGAGGTGGACACTAAATTTCATCTGTCCTACGTGTCTCGGCATGAACAATGACCCTTGATTCATGCATCTGAAATCCTTACAGGAAGCGAACAAACAACAAGCAAATTAAATCTATGCAAACATCCTTACGCTGAATGAAAAGCACCGTCACGATTAGCAGTATCAATCGCTCAGTCGACATTTGTAGTTTCATCTTCAAGTAAAATGGCAGACTATATGCCTCCAATCCCTTTATTGCGACCCGCGTCATGTGATTGGCTGTTTCGCTCCTATGTCTCTGATTGGAGAAGTGTGCGCAGCATCGGATCGATGGAGGCCAGTGCTGCAGAGGAAACAGGGTGCACTCCATATCAATGCACAGATCATCTCAGCGGTAATCCCTCCGGCAATTTATAGACTTTATGCAAATTGCACATCTTACTGGATTGCATAACTCACTAGATATCAATCAAAAATTTAAAACGGGAGATTCCCTCTTTGAAATTAATAATAGAACAGCAGAGTAGCTGTCAGCGCGACACCATTACAGCTGGGCGTTCCTGAGTTCAAGATGAATTTCAGACGGCATCCGTTAGAAGTTTGTACTTTCTCCACGTGAACCACGTGGCTTTCCTCCCACCTTCCAAAGACGGACCGTTTGGTAGGTTAATTGGTCATTCTATTGTTCTCTGGTTAAGCTAGGGAACGCGGCTCGTTCGGACGGAAGGGCCTGTTGCGCAATGTAATTCTCGATAAATAAATAATATTAAAGTACTGGGGGATGGTGTGATGTTAAGAATTTTCAGACACTTATTTAGAGTCAAGATCAAAGTTCAGTTGTGCACAAGTACAGCTAAATTAGTTTATTGTCAGTCTGTGAAATATACCAGGACTGATTGCGATTCAATGCCAGGCAGAAAACACATGGCAGAATCATTACAGACAACACGATAGCAACCAGTTGTTTACAAGGCACTGGTGCAAACAGCCATGTGCAACCAATGATTAGCAGAACGGTCACCTGTGCAAACGTCAGCAAACAAACCTCACCGCCCATCGATACAGTGCACATGAATGTGAACGAACAGAAAGGATGAATGCCAGATGCTGGATAAACTGCTAACGCAAGAGGGGGAATGGAATCGGTTGGTTGGGGATGGACAGTGCAACAACACAAGCCAACGGTTTTACTATATTAGGAGTTGGATGTGATTTCGAATGTCAACACCGCTTGTTTTTGAGGCTCCAAATCACAGGATGGCAAGGGGCTGTAGAGGGTTGTAGAATCAACTCACTCGGTGCGTCCCAGCAAGAGGCCAGAGAGGGCTGCAGAATAAGCCAGCCTCAGCTGGGACTCAATCATCCCCAATAGTCTGGATATTGTTGGGAGATGAGCGTCGCGCCCACCAGTACAGAGAACCCGCGCCACCAGGGTCATCCACCAGGGTCATGTCTTCGTCTCCTTGCCGAGCATCGGACAGCAGGTAGAGGAGACCGAAGACCCGTACTTAACGATTCCGGAAAAGCTTCATACACCGCTACGGTAGATTTATGAAGGTAAATGAACTCATGAAAACTGCTTAATTATTACCCTTTTACCACACTCTCTCTCTCTCTCTCTCTCTCTCTCTCTCTCTCTCTCTCTCTCTCCCTCTCTCTCTCTCTCTCTCTCTCTCCCTCTCTCTCTCTCTCTCTCTCTCTCCTCTCTCCTCTCTCTCTCTCTCTCTCTCTCTCTCTCTCTCTCTCTCTCTCTCTCTCTCTCCCTCGCTGGCCTACGACATTAAATAACGTGTTGTGGAGTACCATCCAATATCCCATCCCTCCTGTGTCACTGTCCCTCTCTCTTTCTCCGCTTTCACTCTCTCTCCGTCTCCGTCTATCTGTCTCGCTGTCTCACCAGCTTTTCCTAATTTTTCTGAGCACAGCACCGACTTAACGTCCTGTCGGCGACATGGGCCCGCGTTTGGTTCTGATTTCTTCGTTACCGCGTGCGTCTCCTCAATGTCCTTCGATTTTCTCCCATAGTGCAAAGACGTAAGAGTCGATTGTTCAAATGGTCACGTGGGTGGAAATTGACCTGCGCGGGTCCGTTGGGCATGGTAGGATTGCTGTATTGCTAAATAAAGTAAATGCAGACAAATTATCTAGGAATTTTAAAAGAAACCACATTAGAATTAATGGAAATACGTCATCACTTCTTCCAGTTGACAAATGCACGCCAGTCCTGGATCTGTCACTGTGACGCAATCATGGAAGAAGTGAGCCCAATATATAACTTGTGCTGCTACCTGGAGGAAGAAAAGATGTACTTCAATACAGCCGAGGAAACAGAGTTCCCACGGCGTTTGTCGGGGATCAGTCGCATCTCCATCGCCCAAGTTGGAGAACAGTTTTCTAAGGGAATTCCACCTCCTGAAGCTCTGCGAGGTACTGCAAGCGCAGAAGAGGACGGCCGAGTGAGAGGGCGAGTGTTCCTTCATTTCCAGTAACAAGCACGTATCGCTGGACATCTTGGCCGTGTAACCGACAGGCGTGTAGGTGCTGCTGGAGGCTTGCCCAGCAGTGTTGAACAAGCGGTCCAGTGCCCACCGATTCTCTACCAGTACCAGCGCGCATGCGAGGTGCGCCTTCTTCGCGCCGGCTCCAATCGAGGGGAAGAATGTATTGCGTAAGTAGCGAGGGCCACTAATTGTGGTTTGGTCCCAAAAAGGTGTTCAGCTGTCTTGATTCAACTCAGAGGTCTCCCCTCCCATTCTCCATCAACACTCCCTTCTCTACGCCTATCTCGGTCTCAATCACCGTCCTCCTTCTTTACATACATCCCTTTCCTTGCCGTGCCCTCTATCCCCTACACCCCTCGGCATCTCGATAACCTCTCCCTCCCCTACATAGCGCCCGTCGTTGAGAATCTACCCCTCCTCTACACTCCTCTCCATCTCGGTCAGTCCCTCACATAAGCCTCGTTTCTGATATTTTCCCCTCCACTATATCCCTCCCCCGAATTCGTGATCTCCTCCTACACCGACAGTCATACCGGCCTCCATGACCTGCTCCCTCACCATTATCTTGTCTGCTACTTTTGTTTTCCTGTGTCTGCAGAATCTGGTCTATTTAGAAGGATAGATTTAACAGGAGGGCGGGGGAAAGGCGATGAAGCTTCTCTACACACTGCAAGTGGCTGATGCAATTAAAGTTACAATGCGGAGTAGGATTCAGGGGCAGCACGGTTGACGGGACGCTACGACATCGCCAGCGAGCGGGTTCAGTTCTATAAGGAGTTCCTACGTTCTACTCTGAACCGCGTAAATTTCATGCCGGTGATCCAGTTTCATCCCACATTCCGAAGACATCATGGGTCGTAGGTTATTTGGTCACCTGGATTGTAATTGGACGATGTTGGGACACTCTGCTGAATCGCTAAAAAAAAAAGGCTCTGAGATAGGGAAGGATTAGAGAGTTAACGCTTCCAGGCTGAAAGTATAGCTTCGTGATGAAATGGTGAAAATTCAGGAGTAACAATGTTCAGACAGAGAGAGGTATGTACATGAATTAGCTAAAAATACCACAGCTGTTGGAACAATCACACCGGAATTTCCAAGCAGGTCGGGCAGCATCCACAGAGAGTGGAACAACATGATCTGTTATTTGTTAAGTAAATAATATGAGATAGAATTAAATTGAATTGAATTAACATTAATTCTTACATCCTTCACAAACATAAGGAGTAAAAATCTTTCATTACGTCTCCATCTAAGTATGCAACGTGTAATCCTAGTCATTTATAATGAACAGAACGGTAAATGTAATATAGAGTACACTCGAGTCATCATTCTGACGGCCTGGTGGAAGATGCTTCCCCGGATCCTATTGGTACCGCTTTCAGGATGGGAGCTGTTGGAATAAATTGTGGTTGGGATGGCCGTCCTCATTGTCAATGTGCTCAATCATGTGAAATTTACAACCAGAGATGCGCTGAGCTGTTTGCGTCATACTCTGCAGTGTCCTACGATTAATGGAGGTACAGTTCCCATACGAGGCAGTGGTGCAGGCGGTCAGCATGCTGGTAATTGTGCCCCTGTTGAATGTTGCTAGGATTTGGGGGCACAGTCAAAACTCCCTCATCCCTCTGAGGATCAGAGAGGTCTTGGGGTCCGAGTCCATAAGACACTCAAAGCTGCTACGCAGTTTGAAACGGTGGTTAAGAAGGCATACGGTGTATTGGCCTTGACCAGTCATGGGATTGAGTTTAACTGCCGAGAGGTAATGTTGCAGCTATATAGGAATCTTGTCAGACCCCACTTGGAGTACTGTGCTCAATTCTGGTCGCCTCACTACAGGAAGGACGTGGAAACCATAGAAAGGGTGCAGAGGAGATTTACAAGGATGTTGCCTGGATTGGAGAGCATGCCTTATGAGAATAGGTTGAATGAACTCGGCCTTTTCTCCTTGGAGAAAAGTATATCGGAGGTGACCTGATAGAGGGGTATAACATGATGAGTGGCATTGACTTGTGTGAACAGTCGGAGGTTTTCTTTTCCCAGAGCTAAATTGGGTAATACAATGACGGCACAGTTTTAACGTGTTTGTAAGTAGAAACAGAGGAGATGTTAGGAGATGTCCTCCCTTTCCCGACGTATGTCGGTGGTGCCAACATATACCGAGACTTCTGGCTCCTCATCCAAAGTGATGTGGGGCCCGACCCGAGACGTCCCTGACCATGTATCCTGGAAAAACATACCGTCCGGGTGTCTCTACAGTTCCACGGAATCTCGTGCCTACCTCTCTGACTATGGGATATTGGTGCAGAAGATTCTTAGGGATAGGATGTGTGAGCATTTGGAAACCCGTGGCCAAATCAGGGTGAGCCGACACGACAAGCAGGTCGTGCCTTACCAGCTTGATTTGAGGTTTCTTACCAAGGTGAGGAGAGAGATTGCTGAGGGCAGGACAGTGAATATTGTCTACCTGGATTTTAGAGAGACGTTTGACCAAGTCTTCATGGGAGGTTAATCCAGAAGATTAATATGCATGGATTCGCTGTCTGGTTTCAGAACCGGCCTGTGCCCGAGAAGACAGAGGGGAGTGGTTGAAGGGAGTTATTCGAGCTGGAGATCTGTCATCAGTGATGTTCCACAAGGATCTGCGTTGGGGCCTCTGCTGTTGGTGACGTATATAAACGTCCCGGAAGTAAATATAGATGGGTGGGGGCATTAAAAATTCCGTTTGGTCCCAAGATGGATGGAATTGTTGATGGTGTAGAAAACTGGCAGGTAATATTGCGCGATGCGGATCAGTTGCAGCTGTCGGCAGAGAAATTGCAGATGGTGCTTATTCCGGTAAAAAAAAAGTGAGGTGTTTTACTTTGGTTGGGAAAACGCAAATAGAATGTCACCCTAACAAGTGTCTTTCAACAGGGAGATCCGAGGGTACAAGCTCATAGATCCTTAAAAGTGGCTGTACAGGTCTATATGATGGTCAAGAAGCATTATGGCGTGCCTGCTTTTATTAGTCAAGAGCACGGATTTCAAACATCAAGATGTTATGTTGCAACTTTAAAGAAATCTCGTTAGTCTGCTTCCTGAGAATTGCAGAGAGTTATGGTTACCGCAATACAGTAAGAAATCTGAAGAGTAGAAAGGGTTCTGAGGAGATTCACCAGGAGGTTGACAGCGTTAGAGGGCATTGCTTTATCATGGGAAGCTGGAGAAACTTCGTTGTTTTCGCAGGCGCAGCGGAGCATGAGGAGAGATCTGAAAGAACGTAGACTCCATAAGATATAGGAGCACAAATAGCCCATTTGGCCCATCGAATCTGCTCCGTCATTCAAGCCTGGGCTCCTCCCATTCTTCCAGTCACCCTCGCTCCTCTGCCTTCTCCATTACCATTTTATATCTGCCTAATCAAGAAACTATATATCTTTGCTTTAAATGCATTCAATGACTTGGCCTGCACAGCCGTTCGTGGCCAGAAATTCTGCAGATTTACCTCCTTCTGACTAAAGTAATTTCTCGTGCATCTCAGTTCTAAAAGCATGTCCTTCAAGCTTTCTTCTCCTAGAATCCCTACCTTGGAGAACACCTGTCATATCCACTCTGTTAAGGCCTTATCACATTCCTACTTGTTCTACAATATCCCCTCTCCTCCTGAACTCCAGGGAACACAGCCCCAAGAGCTGATAGACGTTCATCTTACGGTAACCCTTTCTTTCCTGGAAGCAAGCTCGTGAATCTTCTCTGACCCCTCCCATGGAGGTTCATAAGATTTTGAAAGGTGTAGACATGCAGAACTCTTTTCCCAGGATTTAAGTAGGATATCAGGCTTATTTTTATTTTACTCGGATAATCAACAGATTGTAATAAATCAGAGAGGATTCATTAATTCTATGTATTGGTCATGTTCGAGTTTGGGAAAATATTGGAACGATGTATCCCAAACTTTCTCGGTACTTTTTTAAAGTGAATTTTAAGCACAATCCTTTGACTGCCTTACTTGGTATTTTTGAGGAGAGTTATAAGTTTGGAGCCTTCTCATTTGCAGTTACTGGCTTTTATTTCTTTTTGTCTTGGATAGCGATCTTGCTTAAATGAATGAGGTCCCCCCACCACGGCACACACACATGCTTAATGGTTATACGATGTTATGTCATGTTTAAATGTAGAGAAGATTCGTTGTTCGACTTCTGATTGAGAACATCTATGGGGACCCTTTTCTGAACTATTTTAATAATCCTTGAATTGTTATTGTTACAGATCTGGGCTATAATACCAATCACTACCTGGTACAGTACTCATTTTTCTCTTTTTTTCACCCAACTTGTTCTTGATAGTGGGTGTAGGTTTTTTTAAATAATATAATAACTATATAATTATTGTATTTCAGAATTCAATTTATTTTATTTGATTGATCATGATCAATGATCTGCAACAGTGTGATTTATATATACTGCATTTTGTGCTAACTTATTTTGATGTATAATAAATATACTTATGATTTTTTTATTTGTGTATATGAAATTTAATAAAATATTTGAAAGAGAGTCAAGGAATGGCCTATCTGGTCTGGTGGGAAAGGCTAATACTTTAGAGCCTTTAAAAGGAAGTGTCGTTACACGTACAAATGTGATGAATAAGGAGGAAAGTGGACATGCAATATGTGAAAAGGATTCGTTTTTCGGTGTTTTTGATTTGCTTCTTAGCCAGTGAGTCTCCGGATTGTTGGTCGAACTGCCTGTTCCTGTGTTGTACGCTCCTGTATAAAGTTGTAAATTACATTGTGTAAATCGGAAACCGTTAGGCTTTCCGGAAAAATAGAGATGCCACACACGCAGCTGAATTCTGTATTTGTCAGGGGTTTGCGGTCCCGAAACCGTTGCTAGGTGGCACCTGTACTTTGAAGTTTTTTTTATCGAAAGGATAGACGCGTCGGAGCTTCTACAGCAACAAACAATTCGGGCCGGTGCTGGCCCTTATCGCAGAAATTTAGATCATTTACCAGAAAGATACGAGGGTGAGAGTGTTCGGACATTTCTCGGAGCCGTTTCCTGCTCTCAGTCTTAAAGAATACAAATGGAGAACAGATGGACACAGACAAAGCTGGTGATGTCACGCCAGATCAACAACGAGTTTGGTTCCCCAGGTCCAGTGCAAGGACTACACACACACACACACACACACACACGCACACACACACACACACACACACACCCACGCACACACACACACACACAACACACACACACACACACACACACACACACACACACACACACACACCCACACGCACACACTGATAGATAGATAGATAGATAGATAGATAGATAGATAGATAGATAGATAGATAGATAGATATTGATATCGATATAGACAGGTAGTCAGTCAGACAGAATGGACTGACGGAGAAATTAGATAGAGGCAGACAGACAGATATAGATAGATCGACAGGTAGATAGATAGACCGATGGAATGACACATGGATAGTTAGATAAAAAGAGGGACCGATAGACTGTAAGGCAGATATATTAGATAGACAGATGCATAATTAGGTATTAAATATACAATAGCTGAAAATATTAATGTTTACTAATTAATATTAATATTTAATATTAATGTATTAATTGAAATATTAATAGCTGAAAATGTTAATGGGTTACTAAGCGTCAGTAATGTCGCCATGGAGACCAGTGGGAACAATTGGCTGCTTGGAATTTCGGAAGTCAAGGGTTCCTCTGAATGTGCCCCGGTTGCCACTGAGGGGATGAGGGGAGGTGGGAGGGGAGTGTGGTGAAGGGGGTTGGAGGTTATGATTGGCGATAGGTTTTTGCAGTATATGTTAGTCTGCCGGCCCTGCTGTGGTGCTATCGCTTGCGCAGAAATACACAGCCGTGTCCCCGGGGAGCAGCCCAGTCAGGTTAAGATGGTAGGAATCGTCTGACCCCCTGACTGCAGACAGTCTGTTCCTGAATCCTTCGGATATCTCCGGGGCGTTATTCCTATAGGCGGTGATCAGGAGCTCCAGCCCCTGGTTGGGAGCCTGTCGATACCAGTAGGTCCTGGGGTGGGTATTTTGCACAAAACAGGATATCATCACAGAGCCCCGTTCGTGTACTGTGAGGAATCGGTCTTTTTGGAAAACTAATTCACTCCGTGCCCCTAGAAAGGTTAAAATCGACAATCAAAATAATTTCCAATTAACGTACCTCAATGATAGAGAGATAGATAGATAGGCATTCAAACATGCAAACGAACAGATCGATACAGATATGCATACTTACATACATCGATCGCCAGAGCGTTCTGGTCTAATAGATAGATAAATGGATTGGCGAGAACTTAGATAAGAAGATAGACAAGCAGACAGTTAGATAGTTAATGATATTTAAAACATAAACCAATACGCAGACGCACTAAAAAGATAAATGTACAGGTGGAAGTAATTGGAGATGGACAGGAGAATATCAGAGAAAGGGTTAAAGATGGAAAAAAGTTTAAAAAAAGTTGTAGAGCTGAGTGAAGTTATGCAATTACAAACGATGAGTGCACAC